>NW_017008513.1:0-203 GCF_001483705.2 Eufriesea mexicana | reverse complement strand
AGTGAACTGACCTGAACTGACCTGACCTGACCAGACATGATCTGGCCTGGCCTGACCGTACCGTACCTGACCTATACTGACCTAACCTGACCTGACCTGACCTAACCTGACCTAACCTGTCCTGGGCTGAACTTACCAGTCTGATCTGACCTGACCTGACCTGACCTGACCATATATGAACTTGCCTGACCTGGCCTGACCTG
>NW_017008512.1:0-203 GCF_001483705.2 Eufriesea mexicana | reverse complement strand
GCAGGGTATGTTGAGCTAGGCTACGTTTGGTTAGGTTTGCTTAGGGCAGGATAGGTAATGATACCTTTGACTTTTATGATACAAACTGCCAGTCTATGTACTTCTATGCGCTTCTCTCCTCTACTACGCTCTGGTTGGCTATGGCGGGCCCGGGAAAAGTGGTCTAGGCACGTTAGTTTGAGTTATCTCACGTTCAGTTACGT
>NW_017008511.1:0-203 GCF_001483705.2 Eufriesea mexicana | reverse complement strand
CAGATTCAATTATATTGACATTTTCGACTAATATCGTGGTTAACTATCTTTCCTGCGTAAATAAGGCGGAAAGATACAATTGGCGTGCTATTGCCATTGGAATGCCAAGGAATCTGGTTGGAAAGATCAATTTTAATGACATTTTAGACAGATATGGTGTTGAGCTAACTCTCTTCCATATATCAGGAGGAAAGATTCTATTG
>NW_017008510.1:0-203 GCF_001483705.2 Eufriesea mexicana | reverse complement strand
GGAAGCTAGCTCAGCACGACATCAGTCGAATATGTCAATAAAATAGAACTTTCCAGCCTGATTCTATAGCATCGCATAGGCTGTAGCACGCCAATAGAATATTTCCTCTTTATTTATGAAAGAAAGGCTGCTCACCACGATATTTGTCAAAAACGTCGTTAAAATTGAATTTTCCAGCGAGATACCAGAGCATTGCCATGGCT
>NW_017008509.1:0-203 GCF_001483705.2 Eufriesea mexicana | reverse complement strand
TTCCTTCTCTTTCTCCTTCTTTCTATTTTGCTTTTGGTGTAAGATGTTTCAAATTTTTATACTCTTCCTATTATTTTTCCTTTTCTCTCTGTTTCTTTCTATTTTGGTTTTGGCGTATGATGGTTAAAATTATTATGCTATTTCTATTAGTTTTCCTTCTCTTTCTCCTTCTTTCTATTTTGCTTTTGGTGTAAGATGTTTCA
>NW_017008508.1:0-203 GCF_001483705.2 Eufriesea mexicana | reverse complement strand
GAACTCCTCCACCGTGGCAGTGGCGGGGCTCCCGAAGAGGGGGCCGTTTCGCTGAGGCACCGGTTCCGGCGATCCGTGATGTCCGCCTGGCGTGCTCGGCTGGAGAAGCTGAGCTGCCGGCGGCACCGGCCCGTCGGAGTCGTGTTCCTGGTGCTGGACGCCTGGGCGCGCAGGCGGCAGCCGGCACACGTTCCACCTGACGC
>NW_017008507.1:0-203 GCF_001483705.2 Eufriesea mexicana | reverse complement strand
CATCCATCCATACATGCATCCATACAGACATCAATACATACATCCATACATACACCAATACTTCCACCCATACATTCGCCCACACATACATCCATAGATACACCCGTAAATGCATCCATGCATACATCCATGCATGCATCCATCCATCCATACATCCATCCACACATACATCCATCCATCCATACATACATACGTATAAACGT
>NW_017008506.1:0-203 GCF_001483705.2 Eufriesea mexicana | reverse complement strand
GAAAATAGATTTCTAGAAGATAGTAGAAAATAGATTTATTTTATTGCAATTATAATGAATGCAACGCAAAATGAATAATAAAATCCTAGTTCCTTTCAGAATGGTGACTTAGATCATTTTCATAATTATGGACACATTTGTAGGCTCTTACTAGGGCGTAGCACAAGTGTCCCTAGCAAGTATCCCTAACGCAAGTATCTCTA
>NW_017008505.1:0-203 GCF_001483705.2 Eufriesea mexicana | reverse complement strand
TATTAGTTTTCAAGCAATTCCAATTTTGATTCTCAAAGCGTGTCATGTAGAAAAATATTTTCTAATGTATTTAAAAGGTATTAAATTTCGAATAAATATGAGCAAATATTCTCTGTATCAATTGGAGAATAAAAGCTTCTGTGCATCGTAGCGGCAGCGAAGAGAGTAAACACGTCTAGACGCATGCGGACGGTGTATTGATT
>NW_017008504.1:0-203 GCF_001483705.2 Eufriesea mexicana | reverse complement strand
GACAACACTGGAACAACTTTAATTGATACCTAAACATAACGGGCATGGAGAATAGTAATTTTAGTGATGCATTGAAGATATGTAAGTAGATACTATAGTTACAGTTCTTCTTTCTTCCGAACTTTAAACAGGAAAGGTCAGATGTTTACGTCCTCTTACAAACGTAAACTGGTTAATCGAGATTTTCACTAGAGTTCATTTAC
>NW_017008503.1:0-203 GCF_001483705.2 Eufriesea mexicana | reverse complement strand
ACTCCTTTTCCGTGGATTTCTGTGATATACTGCGCTCCACTACATTCTGCTTGGCTCCGCGGATCAGGCGCAGTGGTGGCGGCTTGCCCTGCTTAGTTATGCTACGTTTGGTTAGGTTAGGTTGAGACAGGGTAGGTCAGGATATCTTCGACTTTTGTGATATACACTGCTATTCGGTGGATTTCTGCTCTCTACGTTGCTCT
>NW_017008502.1:0-203 GCF_001483705.2 Eufriesea mexicana | reverse complement strand
AGACTTGACCTGACCTGACATGACCTGACCTGACCTGACTGATCTGACCTGACCAGACCTGACATGACCTGACCTGTTCTGACTGACCTGACCTGACCTTACTGACCTGACTTGACCAGGCCTGACATGACCTGAACTGTCCTGGCCTGACCTGACCTGACATGGCCTGATTTAACTTGACCTGACCTTGCCTGACCTGGCCT
>NW_017008501.1:0-203 GCF_001483705.2 Eufriesea mexicana | reverse complement strand
TTCAGGTCAGGAAATGACAGGTCAGGTCAGGTCAGGACAGGTCAGATCAGGCCACATCAGTCAGGAGAGGTCAGGTCAGGTCAGGTCAGGTCAGGCCATGTCAATTCTGGTAAGGTGAGGCCAGGCCAGATCATGTCTGGTCAGGTCAGTTCAGGTCAGGCCAGATCATATATGGCCAGGTCAGGTCAGGTCAGGTCAGATCA
>NW_017008500.1:0-203 GCF_001483705.2 Eufriesea mexicana | reverse complement strand
T
The DNA here is from genome assembly GCF_001483705.2 of Eufriesea mexicana. Classification (NCBI taxonomy): domain Eukaryota; kingdom Metazoa; phylum Arthropoda; class Insecta; order Hymenoptera; family Apidae; genus Eufriesea; species Eufriesea mexicana. The sequence goes on along the minus strand of NW_017008500.1, from coordinate 202 downwards.
TACCCTAGCCTAATATGGCCAAACATAACATAAGCAAACGTGACCTAACCAAACCTAACGAGTCTAGACCACTATTGCTGACTTTCACAGAGACAACCAGTATATACTAGAGCAGAGTGGAGCGCAAAAATCAAACGTTCTGCAGTGTGAAGCACAAATGTCCGAGACACCCTAACCTAACGTAGCCAAACGTAGCCTAACC
>NW_017008499.1:0-203 GCF_001483705.2 Eufriesea mexicana | reverse complement strand
GTGCGAAATATCCTATTGGCGTGCTGTGGCCATTACAATGCTATAGAATCTGGCTGGAAAAGTAAATTTTGTGGACATTTTCGACTAATAACGTGGAGACCTAACTTTCTTGTTTATATAAGGGGGAAATATTTTACTGCAATGCTATAGTCACCGCGATGCTATTGAATAAAACTGGAAAATTCAGTTTTATTGATATTTTC
>NW_017008498.1:0-203 GCF_001483705.2 Eufriesea mexicana | reverse complement strand
CTGGCGTGCTACAGTCATTGCGATGCTTTAGAATCTGGCTGGAAAATTCAATTTTATTAACATTTTCGACTAATACCGTTGTGAGCTAACTTTCTTGCAAAAATAAGGAAGAAATATCCTATCGGCGTGCTATAGCGATGGCAATGTTACAGAAACTGGCTGGAAAATTCAATTTTATTGACATTTTCGACTAATATCGTGGT
>NW_017008497.1:0-203 GCF_001483705.2 Eufriesea mexicana | reverse complement strand
GGTAGCCCCAACTCTTGCGATATGCACTGAGATTCTACGGATTTCTGCGCTCTAGTCTTCTCTGATATGTACTACTTTGCCTCGAGGAGGACACCGATAGTGGCCTCGGCACGTTGGTCTTGGTTACGCTACGTTCGGCAACTTTACGTTTGGTTAGGTTAGGATAGGATAGCTCTGACTTTTGTGTTATACACTGCTATACG
>NW_017008496.1:0-203 GCF_001483705.2 Eufriesea mexicana | reverse complement strand
CCACCAAATAGCAGTGTATATAACAAAAGCCAACGATATCCTGACATAGCTTATCCTAAACTATCATAACCAAACGTAACCTGACCCAACCTGACGTGACGAGAGCATAATTGCTGTCCTCCTCAAAGCCAGGCAGAATGAACTAGAGCACAGTAGATCGCAGAAACCCACCGCATTGCAATTTATAGCGCAGGAGTTGAAGA
>NW_017008495.1:0-203 GCF_001483705.2 Eufriesea mexicana | reverse complement strand
ACTTTCGTGCATAAATAAGGAGGAAAGATTCTATTGGTGTGCTATAGCAATTGCAGTCCTGTAAAATCTGCCTGGAAAATACAATTTTATTGACATTAGCGACTAATATCATGGTGAGCCGGCTTTATTGTATAAATACAGAGGAAAGATGCTTTTTGAGTGCTATAGCCATCGCAGTGATATAGATTGTGGCTTGAAAATAC
>NW_017008494.1:0-203 GCF_001483705.2 Eufriesea mexicana | reverse complement strand
AGGACCGAGGTGTCCATTTTGTCGCTTTTTGAGTTCTTCCTTCGTTTCTTCATACTTGCAGCGATTAATTATTTTTCTTGTTTTGCGTCTTTTGTTTAATTTTATATTTAGGATGGAGCGGATGTGCTGATCGCTGGAGACCAACCCATTTGTCTCTCTTACGCGACGTATTACATCGTTAAAGGTCTTCTCGGTCAGCTCTG
>NW_017008493.1:0-203 GCF_001483705.2 Eufriesea mexicana | reverse complement strand
GATGTATGTATGGATGTATGTATGGATGAATGGTTTTGTGGATGGATGGACGTATGGATGGATGGATGTATGGATGGATGGATGTATTGGTGTATGGACGTTTGTATGCTTGGATGTATGAATGTATAGCCGTATTTCCTTTATGCATGTACGGATGTATGTATGAATGTATGTATGGATTTAAGAATATATGGATGTACGGA
>NW_017008492.1:0-203 GCF_001483705.2 Eufriesea mexicana | reverse complement strand
TGCAAAGGTATAGAATCTGGCTGGAAAGTTCAATTGTATTGACAGTTTCGACTAATATCGTGGGGAGCTGGCTTTCTTTCATAAATAAGGAGGAAAGGTTCTATTGGCGTGTTATTACCATTGGAATGCTATAGAATAGAGATTGGAAAATTCAATTTTATTGACATTTTCGACTAATATCGTGGTGACTTAGCTATCTCACA
>NW_017008491.1:0-203 GCF_001483705.2 Eufriesea mexicana | reverse complement strand
CATGCACTTTTAGAGAGCGAAATAAAGCGTCGGTTACTTTTCCATCTTCGTTTGACTCGTCCTCTGCACGTCTTGCTCTCTAATTACTCGCGATTTCGCAGCAGCGATGGGCGGCCAATTTAATCGCGATTTTTCTGCAACCCCGGTGCCCTGGCTTTCGGACCCAGTCGAGAATCGACGAAAATGTCGATTTTCGGACCGTA
>NW_017008490.1:0-203 GCF_001483705.2 Eufriesea mexicana | reverse complement strand
AGCATTGCAGTGGATATATCGCGGCAATAGAATATTTCTTCCTTATTTACGTAAGAAAGATAGATCACCACGATATTAGTCGGAAATGTCAATAAAATTTGATTTTCCAGACAGATTCTAAAGCATTGCAATGGCTATAACACGGCAATAGGAAATTTCTTCCTTAATTATGCAAGAAAGTTACCTCACCACGATATTAGACG
>NW_017008489.1:0-203 GCF_001483705.2 Eufriesea mexicana | reverse complement strand
CGTATCACATCTGAACATACTGTGGGGAGACCACTATCAGTGCTCTCCCGAGAGGCAAACAGAACATGCTAGAGCACATCGGAGGGCAGAAATCCACCGAATAGCAGTGTATAGCACAAGAGTCGAAGGCATCCTATCCTAATCTATGCAACCCAAGCATTACCAAACGTAACATAACAGAACCTAACGAACCGGGACCACTA
>NW_017008488.1:0-203 GCF_001483705.2 Eufriesea mexicana | reverse complement strand
CAGTTTTGAGTAATCTCAATGTGGATGTACTCTACTAAACGATTACAATGACTGAGTAGAATCGTTCTTAGTTGACAACGAGTATCAGAGGTTAGCTGGTACTACAGTTGACAGCAACCGCAATATGGATGTACTTTATCCTGTCAAAGTCGCGATTCTAATGCCTGATTGTGAGTACAATCGTTATTAATAACCAGCAAGTG
>NW_017008487.1:0-203 GCF_001483705.2 Eufriesea mexicana | reverse complement strand
CTGCGGTTCTACGGATTTCTGCGCTCCACCCCGTCAAATATGTTCAGCTTGGCCCCCGGGGGGGTTGCAAAAGTGGTCTCATCGCGTTAGGTTTTTTTATATGACATTTGACTTCGTTGCGATTTGCTAGGTTTGGAATTGATGGCCCCAACTTTCGTGCAATACACTGCTATTCGGATGATTTCTGCGCTCTTCATTGCTCT
>NW_017008486.1:0-203 GCF_001483705.2 Eufriesea mexicana | reverse complement strand
CATCAATACATGCATCCATCCATACATTCATACATACATCTATACAGACATCCATACGTTCATATATCGATCCATACAACCATACATCCATCCATACAATCATCCTTAGTTTTATACATCCATACATCCATTCATCCATACATCCATGCATCCATCCATGCATACATCCATACATCCATAAAGGCATCAATTCGTACTTCCAT
>NW_017008485.1:0-203 GCF_001483705.2 Eufriesea mexicana | reverse complement strand
ATAATCTTTTATAGCTCGGAGAATATGTAGCACAACGCCTTCAATTCCATGGCAAGTACAGCAACCCAGTCGCCAGAGGATAGGTCCATTCAAAATCTATAACCTGTTACAGCTTGGTGAATAGGTCGTCTTTCGCCTTGAATCCAATGGCAAGTACAGCCATCTACTTGCCAGAGAATTTGTCTATACAAAATATATAATCT
>NW_017008484.1:0-203 GCF_001483705.2 Eufriesea mexicana | reverse complement strand
TATCAGGAAAGTCAAAGCTGCACAGGCTTAATCAAAACAAATAGGACATAACCAAACATAACCTCATTTAACCTAATGCGCCGAGACAGTTATTGCTGCCCTCCTCAGAGCCATGCAGTGCATACTAGAGCTGAGTGGGACCCAGAAGCCCGCCGAAAAGCAGTGTATAGCACAAAGGTTGAAGCTATCATGGCCTAACTTTG
>NW_017008483.1:0-203 GCF_001483705.2 Eufriesea mexicana | reverse complement strand
CGTGCTATAGCCATTACAATGCTATAGAATCTGCATCGAAAATTCTATTTTATTGACATTTTCGACTAATATCGTGGTGTGGTGACATTCTTGCATAAACAGGGCGGGAAGATTCTATTGGCCAGCTATGGCCATTGCAGTCCAATAGTATCTGGATGGAAAATTCAATTTTATTGACATTTTCGACTAATATCGTGGCGAGC
>NW_017008482.1:0-203 GCF_001483705.2 Eufriesea mexicana | reverse complement strand
GAGTAGTTTGCCCAACGCCTTCAATCCAATGGCAAGTACAACCATCTACTCACCAGAGAATAGATCTATTCAAAATCTATAACCTGTTGTAGCTTGGTGAATAGATCGCCTTATGCCTTCAATCTAATGGCAAGTACAGACATCTACTTGTCAGAGAATAGTTCTGTTCAAAATATATAATCTGTTATAGCTTGGTTAAGAGG
>NW_017008481.1:0-203 GCF_001483705.2 Eufriesea mexicana | reverse complement strand
AGTCCGTAAATCTAGTGTTAATGACGCGTTGCGAATTTTTCCTAGCATATAATTCTTAATTATTATAATTTTATACAATACGAAATAGACTGTATTTTTTTTCCGACACGTGACATGCTTGGAAAAATCGTACAATGGTCGCATAATATTCGAATACATCGTCTTTGTCATCGATTGTCACGTATTTCGGGACTGTCTAATTT
>NW_017008480.1:0-203 GCF_001483705.2 Eufriesea mexicana | reverse complement strand
TAAGGAGAAAAGATACTATTGGTTTGCTATAGACATTGAATTGCATAAGTATTTGAACGTAAATTTCAATTTTATTGACATTTTCGGCTTCTGTCGTGGTGAGCATACTTTTCTCTGTAAATAAGGTGAAAAGATACCAGTGGTATGCTGTAGGCATTGCATTGCAATATAATCTGATAGAAATGTTCAATTTCATAGAGGTT
>NW_017008479.1:0-203 GCF_001483705.2 Eufriesea mexicana | reverse complement strand
ATCACTCCAGAAGGATCTTTCCTACTTATTTATGCATGAAAGTTAACTCACCACGATATAGTCAAAAATGACAATGAAATTGAAATTTCCGGCATGATTCTACAGCAATGCAATGGCTATAGCACGCCAAAAGGATCTTACCTCCATACTTATGCAAGTAGGCTAGCTCACCACGATATTAGTCGAATATGTCAATAAAATTG
>NW_017008478.1:0-203 GCF_001483705.2 Eufriesea mexicana | reverse complement strand
GGTTAGGTTAAGTTAGGTCTGGTTGGATTATGATACCTACTCTTCTGTGCCATACACTGAAATGCGGCGGATCACTGCGCTCTACTTTGCTCCAGCTGAGGCTAGTAACAGTGGTCTCGGCACGTTAGGTTTAGTTAAGGTACGTTCGACTTCGTTACGCTTGGCTATGTTGGGATAGGGTAGCTTCGACTATTGTGCTATGC
>NW_017008477.1:0-203 GCF_001483705.2 Eufriesea mexicana | reverse complement strand
TGGCTTACTGCGATCTACTGTGTTCTAGTATATTCTGCTTGGCTCTCGGGAGGCAAGCATCAGCGGCATGGGCTGGTTAGATTGAGTTATGCTTCGTTCGGCTATGTCACGTATGGTTATGTTAGGTTAGGGTGGCTTAAACTATTGTGCTGCGCACGGAAATCCTAAGGATTTCTGCGCTCCGCTCGCCTTTAGTGTGCTCC
>NW_017008476.1:0-203 GCF_001483705.2 Eufriesea mexicana | reverse complement strand
TTGGTCAGGTTATGTTGAGATATCACTGACTCTTGAGCAATACACTTCTATTCGGTGGCTTTCTGCGCTCTTCAATGCTATGCTGCACTCTTTTAGACTCTGGGGAGACCAGCAATAGCGATCGTGACTCGATCGATTAAGTTTTGTTGCGTTGGGTAAGGATGGCATTGACTTTTGTGATGCACGCTGCTATTCGGACGATC
>NW_017008475.1:0-203 GCF_001483705.2 Eufriesea mexicana | reverse complement strand
CAACAGAATCTCTCTGAAAAGTTCAGTTTTATTGACATTTTCGTCTAATATTGTTTTGAGCAAGCATTTCTGCATAAATAAGAAGGAAAGATTCTACTTGATTGCTATAGCCACTGCATTCCAATGGAATCTGCGTGCAAAGTTCAACTCCATTGACATTTTCGACTAACATCGCGGTGAACAAGTTTTTCTGCATACATAAG
>NW_017008474.1:0-203 GCF_001483705.2 Eufriesea mexicana | reverse complement strand
ATCGACGGCATAGCAGTGTATACCACGAAAGTCAAAGCTATCAACAACTAACACAAGCTAACAAAACACAACCAAACGTATCATAACACAACGTAACATAACCTAATATACCATGCCGAGGCCACAATTGCTGGCGTACGCAGAGACAAGCAGAGTATGCTAGAGTACTCCAGAGCGCAGAAAGCCTCCAAATAGCAGCGTAC
>NW_017008473.1:0-203 GCF_001483705.2 Eufriesea mexicana | reverse complement strand
AGAAATCCAACACATTGCTGTGTACTGCACAAAAGTCATACATATCCTGACCAAACTTGACCATACCTAACCAACCTGAATGTAGTTTAACTCAATATAAAATGACGAGACCAATATTGCTGGCCGCTCCGGAGCCAATTGGAACATACTAGAGCACAATAGAGCACAGGAATCCACCGAATAACAGTGAAAGTCACAAAAGA
>NW_017008472.1:0-203 GCF_001483705.2 Eufriesea mexicana | reverse complement strand
CGCTCGGTTGTGTTAGGTTAGGCTAAGCTCGATTAAATTATCTTTGGCTTTCGTGCTATACACCCCAATTCGGAGGTTACCTGCGCCCTACTCTGCTCTACCATACGACGCTTGGTCCTGCGAATGCCGGCAATATTCTCCTCGGCACGATAGGTTGAGTTGGGTCATGTTTCGTTATGTCGGGTTAGGTTAGGTTCGGTAAG
>NW_017008471.1:0-203 GCF_001483705.2 Eufriesea mexicana | reverse complement strand
GGCTATAGCTGGCCAATAGAATATTACCTACTTATTTATGCACGAAAGCTACCTCGCAACGATGATTAGTCGAAAATGTCAATAAAATTGAATTTTCGAGGAAGAATCTATAGCATTGCAATGGCTCTAGCACGTCAATAGTATCTTTCCTCCTTATTTACACAAGAAAGTTAGCTCACCTCGATATTTGCCGAAAATGTCAA
>NW_017008470.1:0-203 GCF_001483705.2 Eufriesea mexicana | reverse complement strand
ATGTTAGGCTGAGTCGTGTTACGTTTGGCTAGGTTAGGAGAGGATGCATTGACTTTTGTGCTACGTACCGCTTTTCCGTGTATTCCTGCGCGCCTGTGCGCTATAATATGCTCTGCTTCGCACTGGGGTGGCCAGTAATTGTGACATCGGCACCTTAGGTTGGGTTAAGTTACCCAGCGTTAGGTTTGGCTGTGAAGGCTTGG
>NW_017008469.1:0-203 GCF_001483705.2 Eufriesea mexicana | reverse complement strand
CTTTCATTCATCCATACATACAACCATACATGCATTCATACATCCATACATCCATCCAACCGCACATCCATCCATCCATACATCCACCCTTCCATACATCCACCCATCAATACATCCATACATCCATACACACATCCATACATACATCCATATATACATACATCCATACATACATCCTCACGGATATGCATGCACCCATTCAT
>NW_017008468.1:0-203 GCF_001483705.2 Eufriesea mexicana | reverse complement strand
TTAAATTTCAAATCTAATAGTAACAAACTCTAACCAACTAATATAATTTTAAACAGGTAATTAAATGAATGATATTGTAAAATAAAATATACCAAACCAAAGGAAATCAAAAATGATAAAACACCAATATCAATTATCAATAAATTTCAAATCTAATAGTAACAAACTCTAACCAACTAATATAATTTTAAACAGGTAATTAC
>NW_017008467.1:0-203 GCF_001483705.2 Eufriesea mexicana | reverse complement strand
CCTATAACACGGTATTTTTACAACACAGTTTCAATATAAGTTTAATAAATTTCTACGATCCTCATATAACACGATCATCGCTATCCCAGTGCTTTTATCGATTTAAATTGCTTCTAGGTTTCATTTAACACGATCTCGGTACAACACGGACCGAGTTAACCGTGTTATAGGGAGTTGTGTACACGTGTTTATTTACTGGGTGA
>NW_017008466.1:0-203 GCF_001483705.2 Eufriesea mexicana | reverse complement strand
TCAATACATACATCCAGACATACACCAATACATTCGTCCATACAGACATCAATACATACATCCTTCGATACATCCATACTTACATATATACATACATCCATTCAAACATCCATACATACATCCATGCATACATACATCCTTCCAAACAGCCATCCATCCATACATACATCCATCGGTACTTCCATCCTTCCATACGCCCATCC
>NW_017008465.1:0-203 GCF_001483705.2 Eufriesea mexicana | reverse complement strand
TTTGGACAGGATAGCATCAACTTTTGTGCTGTACACTGCTATTCGGTGGGTTTTTGCGCTCCTGTGCGGTCTAGTATGTCCTGCTTGGGTCTGGGGTGGGCAAGAATAGCGCTATCGCCACGTTAGGTAGCGTCATGCTATGTTTGGTTATGTCTTGGTTGCTTCGGTTAGGCTCGGCTGGCGTTGATTTTTCTGATATACAC
>NW_017008464.1:0-203 GCF_001483705.2 Eufriesea mexicana | reverse complement strand
GATGATGTAGAATGTGTTTGGAAAATTCTAATTTATTGACATTTTCGAATAACATCGTGGTGAACTAACTTTCTTGCATATATATGGAGGAAAGATTCAATTCACTTGCTATAGCCCACGCAATGCAATAGAATCTGGTCGGAAAGTTCCATTTTATTGACATTTTCGACTAATATTGTGGTGAGTTAACTTCCTTGCATAAG
>NW_017008463.1:0-203 GCF_001483705.2 Eufriesea mexicana | reverse complement strand
AGAAGAGAAGAGTGGAGAAACCACCGAATAGCAGTATGTAGCACAAAGACACGTTTATCCTATACTAACGTAACCAAACCAAACCTAACCATACGTACCGTTACTCTGCCAAACGTGCCGAAAACATTATTCGTGGCATTCACAGAGACAAGCAGGATGTGACAGCACACAGAAGAGCATAGAAGTACATAGGATAGCAGTGC
>NW_017008462.1:0-203 GCF_001483705.2 Eufriesea mexicana | reverse complement strand
TTCTGCGCTCTCCTGTGCTCTATCACATTCTGCTTTATTCTGGGAATTTCAACATTAGTGGCATAGGCACGTTAAGTTGATTTAAGTTAGGTTTCTTTGTGCTATTTGTGGCTAGGAGAGGATAGGATAGCTTTGTCATCTCTGCTGTAGCCTGCTATACGGTGAATTTCTGCGCTCCACTGTGATCTAATATTCACAGCTTT
>NW_017008461.1:0-203 GCF_001483705.2 Eufriesea mexicana | reverse complement strand
TATGTTGCTGGCGTCCCCAGAGCCAAGCAGAACATATTAGAACACTGTATAGCGCAGAATTTCTCCGAATAGCAGTGTATAACACAAAGTCGAAGATATCTGCACCAAACGCAGGCTAACCTAACCTAACCAAACGTAATATATGCCAGTCTAACGCGCCGCGGTCACAATTTATGGCATTCCGATATCAAACGTGACCTGAG
>NW_017008460.1:0-203 GCF_001483705.2 Eufriesea mexicana | reverse complement strand
ATGGATGTATGGATGTATGGATGTATGGACGTATGGATGTTCGAATTCATGGATATACGGCTGTATGGATGTATGGATTGATGTATGGATGTACTAATGTATGTATGTATGTATGTATGGATGAATGGATTGGTTGATGTATGTATGGATGGACAGATGTATGGATGAATGGACGTATGGATGTACGAATGTACGGATGTACG
>NW_017008459.1:0-203 GCF_001483705.2 Eufriesea mexicana | reverse complement strand
GAAACCCATATAAGCGCAGTGTATATGCGGAAATCCAAAGCTACAGAGTACTAACCAGAACAGGCAGAGCATAAACAAACATAGCCTATCACAATCTAACGTGCCGAGACCACTATTGCTGTGCCCACCAGTGCCAAGCTGCACACATTCAGTTGAGTGCAGAAAGCAGAAATCCATAAAAACGCGGTGTATATGAGGAAATT
>NW_017008458.1:0-203 GCF_001483705.2 Eufriesea mexicana | reverse complement strand
GATGGCTCTGTCATTTGTGCTATATACTGCTACTTGGTGAGCCTCTGAGCTTTACTGCGCTCCGGTACATTCTGCTTGGCTATTTGGAGACCAGCAGTAGTGCTCTAGCTTCGTCAGTCTGAGTTATGCTGTGTTTGTGGATGTCAAGTTTGGCTTCGTGAGGATAGGATAGCATAGACTTTTGGGTTGTACGCTGCTCTTCG
>NW_017008457.1:0-203 GCF_001483705.2 Eufriesea mexicana | reverse complement strand
GCAAGTACAGCCTACTACTTGCCATTGAATAGGTCTATTCAAAGTATATAATCTGTTTTATCTCGGTGAATAGGTCGCCTAACACCTTCAAACAATGGCAAGTAGAGCCATCTACTTGCCAGAGAATATTTCTATTCAAGATCTATAACCTGTCATAGCTTGGTGAATAGATCGCCTATCGCAAACAATCTAATGGCAAGTAC
>NW_017008456.1:0-203 GCF_001483705.2 Eufriesea mexicana | reverse complement strand
GCGAACGGACGTTGAAAACTTGGCTAAGTCGTCGCGACGTTCGCCTATCACATGCATATCAGGCGAAAATTGATAAGCCCGCGAAAGATTCGCGATAGATCTACGTGAGAACCTATCTTGGTTGCTTTTCGTGAGCGGTGGAGTCGGATTGAAGGGCGGCTTGTCTTTGGAAGGAACGAGGAAGAAAGAAGTTTACGGGCGGC
>NW_017008455.1:0-203 GCF_001483705.2 Eufriesea mexicana | reverse complement strand
ATCTTATTGAGCTAACTTTCTTGCATAAACATGGAGGAAAGATTCTCTTGGCGTGCTATAGGCTCTGCAATGCTCTCGAATCTGGCTGCATAGTTCAATTTTATTGTCAGTTTCGACTAATATCGTAGTGAGCTAACTTCCTTGCATAAATATGGGGGAAAGGTCCTACTGGCTTGTTATTGCCATTGCAATGCTATAGAATC
>NW_017008454.1:0-203 GCF_001483705.2 Eufriesea mexicana | reverse complement strand
CAATCCTAACTAAACTTAGCCTAACCTATCCAAACCAAACGTAACCTACCACAACGTTACGTAGCGCGACCACTATCATTCGCCTCCACCGAGTCGTGCAGGATATAGTACAGCAACGTAGGGCGCAGGGATCCACCGTGTAGTGGTGTATAGCACACGAGTCAAAAAGGCCCTAACCAAGCCATGCTAACCTACACTAACGA
>NW_017008453.1:0-203 GCF_001483705.2 Eufriesea mexicana | reverse complement strand
CTTCCATAAATGACTAGGATAGATTCTATTGGTGTGCTATTGCCATTGCAGTGCCATAGAATCTTTCTGGAAAATTCAATTTTATTGACATTTTTTACTAATTCCGTGGTGAGCTAACTTCCTAGCATATCCAAGGAGGCAAGATTATATTGGCAAGCTATAACCATTGCAATGCTATAGAATCTGGATGGGAAATACAATTT
>NW_017008452.1:0-203 GCF_001483705.2 Eufriesea mexicana | reverse complement strand
ATTTCTAAGCTCTACTGTGCTCTAATATATTCTGGTTGGCTATGGGGGGGGGGCAGCAATAGTGGCATCGGCACGTTAGGTTGATCTATGCTTCGTCTGGTTGGGATACGTTTGTTTGGGTTAGGTTCGGATTGCTTCCACTTTCTTGGCAAAGACTGTTATTCTGTGGAGTTCTTCGCTTTACTCTACACTACTACGCTCTG
>NW_017008451.1:0-203 GCF_001483705.2 Eufriesea mexicana | reverse complement strand
GAATGTGTTTGGAAAATTCAAATTTATAGACATTTTCGACCAACGTCGTTGAGAGCTAACTTTATTGCATAAATAAGGACGAAATATACTGTTGGCGTGCGATAGGCATTACAATGCTACAGAATCTGGCTGGAAAGTTCAATTTTGTTGGCATTCTCGACTAATATCATGGTGAGCTACCCTTCTTCCATAAAAAAGGAGGA
>NW_017008450.1:0-203 GCF_001483705.2 Eufriesea mexicana | reverse complement strand
CCTGCTAGACTGCGAAAGAGGGGAGAACTCGAAATTCCACGCGGTCTACTGAATGGACCCGGATCCGATATTCGATTCAATTTCTGCACAGGAGTATATACCAGATCGCTAGCCAGGAGAGCTCGAATGGAGACCAATGACCGGCTGTTTCTACCCCGTAGCTCGGATCGGGCTCGATCCAGCGCGAGTACCTCACGCTGGGA
>NW_017008449.1:0-203 GCF_001483705.2 Eufriesea mexicana | reverse complement strand
AGCGCAATATAACCAAACGTATACTAGCTCAATCTATCATGCCGAGACAACTATTGCTGGCCTCCCCAGGGCAAAGCAGAATATACTAGAGCACGGCAGAGCGGAGAAATTCTCTGCACTGCGGTGTGTAGCAGAAAAGACGGACAAATCCTGCCCCATCTTGACCTAACCTAACCTACCACAAGGTAGTGTTACACAACATA
>NW_017008448.1:0-203 GCF_001483705.2 Eufriesea mexicana | reverse complement strand
AAAGGTCTATTCAAAGTCTATAACCTGCTATAGCTTGTTGAATACAACGAATAATGCCTTCAATCCATTGGCAATTACAGCCATCTACTTGCTAGAGAATAGGTCTATTCAAGATCTATAATCTGTTATAGCTTGGAGAGCAGGTCGCCCAACGCCTTCAATCCAATGGCAACTACAGCCATCTACTTGCCAGAGAATTGGTC
>NW_017008447.1:0-203 GCF_001483705.2 Eufriesea mexicana | reverse complement strand
TCGAAATCTATAACCTGTTATAGCTTTGTGGGTAGATCGCATAACGCCTTCAATCCAATGGCATGTACAGCCATCTACTTTCCAGAGATTAAGTCTATTCAAAATCTGTAACTTGTTATAGCTTGGCAATTGGATCGCGAAACGCCTTCAATCCAATGGCAAGAACAGCCATCTACTTGCCAGAGAATATGTCTATTCAAAAT
>NW_017008446.1:0-203 GCF_001483705.2 Eufriesea mexicana | reverse complement strand
CTATGTTGCTCTACAATGCTCTGTTCGACCCTGGGGTTGCCAGTAGTTGCGTCTCGGCACGATAGGTTGAGTTATGCTACGTTTGGTTATGCTACGTTGGCCTCGGTTAGGTATGGATAGCTTCGCCTTTCGTGGTATAAACTGTTGCTCGATAGATTTCTGCGCTCCGCTGTGCTCCAGTGTGTTCTGCTTGGCTCTGGGGT
>NW_017008445.1:0-203 GCF_001483705.2 Eufriesea mexicana | reverse complement strand
TACAGGAATACTCTCATAAGTTTCGCATTGTGCACACCCTATAATGGCTATATGCTGTACTTCAAACATCTATAACTTCGCCAATTTTACGAACAGAAATAAACCATTTCATACGTACATTTTCGAAATCATATCCTTTGCGAAAATCCCAAGGAGAGGAAGAATTAATCTTTTTAAGCCAGATTACAGGAACCCCCGCTTAA
>NW_017008444.1:0-203 GCF_001483705.2 Eufriesea mexicana | reverse complement strand
AACTCTTTGGTCATTTTTTAGGGTGTTATTCGATGGCAACCAGAAATCGTAGGGTTGCATTTGCTCGGTAACTATGAAAGTAGAGTCGAAAATTCAACGCAACCGATTTTATCATTTATTTTCCGTTACATTTTCTAGGATTATTTATTTATTTATTTATTTATTTATACGGGATTAACCTATTAGAAAAATTACAAGAAAAT
>NW_017008443.1:0-203 GCF_001483705.2 Eufriesea mexicana | reverse complement strand
TTGAGAGGGTAGCTATGTCTCCTGTGCTATACACTGATATTCGGCGGATACCTTCACTCTACGTAGCTCTACTGTATTCTGCTCGGCTCTGGGGTGGCCGGTAATGGTGGTCTCTGCACGTTAGGTTATGTTATGCAACGTTTGGTTGGGCTATGTTAGTTTCGGTTAGGTATGGATAGCTCTGTCCTTCGCGTTGTACACCG
>NW_017008442.1:0-203 GCF_001483705.2 Eufriesea mexicana | reverse complement strand
GGATGTATGCATGTATGGATGCATGGATGTATGGAAGTATGGATGTACGAATGTACGGATGAACGTATGAATGAAATTTAGGTAAGGACGGATGGATGTATGGATGTATAGATGGATGGATGTATGTATGGATATATGCTTGGATGTATGTATGGTTGTATGGATGTATGGATGTATGGAAGGATGGATTTATGGATATGTGG
>NW_017008441.1:0-203 GCF_001483705.2 Eufriesea mexicana | reverse complement strand
CCTCACCACGGTATTAGTCGAAAATGTCAATACAATTGAATTTTCCAGTCAAATTCTATAGCAGTGCAATGGCTACAGCATGCCAATGGAATCTTTCCTCCGTATATATGCAACGAAATTACCTCACCACGGTATAAGTCAAAATGTCAATACAATTGAATTTTCCAGTCAAATTCTGTAGCATTGGAATGGCTATAGCTTGC
>NW_017008440.1:0-203 GCF_001483705.2 Eufriesea mexicana | reverse complement strand
CATCCATACATCCATTCAACCGTAAATCAATACATCCATACATCCATGCATCCATGCGTCCATGCATCCACAACTCCGTACATCCATTCACCCATAAATCCATACATACATCCATACATACACCCATACATACATACATGCATAATCCATCCATCCATCCATCCATCCATCAACCATTCAATCCATCCATCCATCCATCCATC
>NW_017008439.1:0-203 GCF_001483705.2 Eufriesea mexicana | reverse complement strand
GCAATGCTATAGAATCTGCCTGGAAAATAAAATTTTATTCACATTTTCGAGTAATATCGTTGACAATTATCTTTCATACGAAGATAATGATTAAATATTCTATTGGCGCGCTATATCCATTGCAATGCTACAGAATCCGTCTGGAAAACTCGATTTTGTGGACATTTTCGACTGATATCCTAGTGAGCTGCCTTTCCCGCATA
>NW_017008438.1:0-203 GCF_001483705.2 Eufriesea mexicana | reverse complement strand
ACATGACCTGTCCTGAAGTAAACTCCCCTGACCTGACCTGAACAGACCTGACGTGACCTGACCAGTCACGAACTGCCCGGGCACGTCATGACCAGACGTGACATGACCTGACCTGATCTGAGAAGGCCAGACCTGACCATACCTGCCCTGACCTGACATGAACTAACTGACCTGACCTGTCCTGACAGGACATGGCCTTGCCT
>NW_017008437.1:0-203 GCF_001483705.2 Eufriesea mexicana | reverse complement strand
TAGCCTGTTATAGCATGGTGAATAGATCGCCTAACGCCTTCAATCCACTGGCAAGTACAGCCACCGACTCGCCAGAGAATGAGTATATTCAAAACCTATAAGCTGCCATAGCTTGGTGATTAGTTCGCATATCTCCTGCGATCCAATGGCAGGTACAGCCATGTACTTGCCAGGGAATAAGTATATTCAAAATCTATAATCTG
>NW_017008436.1:0-203 GCF_001483705.2 Eufriesea mexicana | reverse complement strand
AGAACACATTAGTGGAGAGTAGGCCGTAGAAATCCACAGAAGCGCAGTGCACATCAGAACATTCGCAGCTACCTAAGCCTATCCAAAACGACGGAACATAGCCGAACATAGCGTAACTCAGCTTAACGTGCCGAGATTGTTATTTCTGCCCTCCCCAGTGCCAAGCAGGGCATACTGGAGCACAGTAGGGAGCAGAAATGCAC
>NW_017008435.1:0-203 GCF_001483705.2 Eufriesea mexicana | reverse complement strand
AGCTCACCACAATATTGGTTGAAAATGTCAACATAATTGTATTTTCCTGTCGGATTCTATAGCGTCGCAATGGCTATAGCATGCCAAAAGGATGTTTCCTCCGTATTTATGCTACAAAATTAGCTCATAGCAATATTAGATGAAAATGTCAATAAAATTGAACTTTCCAGTCAGATTCTATTGCATTGCAATGGCTATAACAT
>NW_017008434.1:0-203 GCF_001483705.2 Eufriesea mexicana | reverse complement strand
GCAGAATATAGTAGTGCACTGTAGACCACAGAAGTCCACCGAAGAGCACTCTATAGCACGAAACTCAAAGGCACACTTGCATAACTTAGCGTAACCCAACCTGACCGGACATAACATAACTTAAACTAACGTGCCAGGGACACCATTGCGCGCGTTCCCAGAGTCGAGCAGATTGTGGCAGAGCAATGTAGAGCGCATAAATC
>NW_017008433.1:0-203 GCF_001483705.2 Eufriesea mexicana | reverse complement strand
CAGGTCAGGTCAGGTCAGGTCAGATCAGCCAGGTCAGGCCAGGACAGGTCAGATCGGGTCAGTACATGTCAGGCAAGGGCAGGCCAGGTCAGGTCAAGCCAGGTCAGGCCAGGTCAGGCCAGGCAAGGCAAGTTAGGGTGAGGTCAGCTCAGGGCAGGTCAGGGCAGGTCAGGTCTGGTAAGGTCAGGTCAGGTCAGGTCGGG
>NW_017008432.1:0-203 GCF_001483705.2 Eufriesea mexicana | reverse complement strand
GTCTCCGCACACAAGTTTGAGCTATGTTACGTTTGGCTTGGTTACGTTAGGACAGGTTTCTCTAAGGTGGCTTTGACATTTGAGTGTACACTGCTATTCGGTCCACTTCTGTGCATTGCATTGCTCTATTAGCACCTGCGTGACTCTGGCGATGCCTGCAATGGCAGTCTTGTCAGGTTTATTTGTGTCAGGTAGCGCTTCGT
>NW_017008431.1:0-203 GCF_001483705.2 Eufriesea mexicana | reverse complement strand
CTCAATCCATCCATACGTCCATCCATTCATGCGGGCATCCATCCATACATCCATCGATCCATACAGCCATTCGAACACACATCCGCACATCCACACATACATCCGCACATACACCCATACTTACATACTTCCATAATCCTTACACCTCTACATACATCCATCCATACATCCATACATCCGCACAACCATACATCCATAAATCC
>NW_017008430.1:0-203 GCF_001483705.2 Eufriesea mexicana | reverse complement strand
GGTTGAAGGCGTTAGGCGATCTACACACCAATCTATAACAGGTTCTAGATTTTGAATAGACCTCTTCTCTGGGAACCAGATGGCTGTACTTGCCATTGGATTTAAGGCGTTAGGCGAACTATTCGCCATGCTATAACAGATTATATATTTTGATTAGACCAAATCTCTGGCAAGTAGATGGCTGTACTTGCCATTGGTTGAAG
>NW_017008429.1:0-203 GCF_001483705.2 Eufriesea mexicana | reverse complement strand
ACATACATCCGCACATCTGTCCATCCATTCCTCAAACCATCCATACATCCATCCATCCATACCCCGACCCATCCATACATCCATACATCCATCCATCCACACATATGTCCATACAACCATCCATCCATCCATACACCCACCCACCCATCCACGCATCCGTTCATCCACCCATCCATTCATTCATTCTTCCGTCCGTGCACCCA
>NW_017008428.1:0-203 GCF_001483705.2 Eufriesea mexicana | reverse complement strand
AGTTGAGCAACGTTCTGTTATGTTACGTTTGACTTCGTTAGGATAGGGTAGCTTCGACTATAGTGCTATGCACTGCGATTCCTTGGACGCCTGCAATCTACTCTCCTCTAATATGTTCTTCTTGTGTCTGAGGATGGCAACAATAGTGGTGTCGGCACGTTAGGAATAGTTACCTCGCGTTTGGTTACGTCACGTTTGGTTAG
>NW_017008427.1:0-203 GCF_001483705.2 Eufriesea mexicana | reverse complement strand
AGTTATCTTTCTTGCATTAATAAGAAGCAAAGATTCTATTGGCGTGCTCTTGCCATTGCAATGGTACAGACTCTGGATGGAAAGATCAATTCTATTTTCATATTCTACTAGTATCGTGGTGAGCTGACTTCCATGCATATACAAGGAGGAAAGATTATATTGGCAAGCTATAACCATTGCAAAGCTGCAGAATCTGGCTTGAA
>NW_017008426.1:0-203 GCF_001483705.2 Eufriesea mexicana | reverse complement strand
CATTGTAAAGCACAAAAGTCAAAGCCATCCTAACCAAACATAGCCAAACCTAACCAAGCCGGATGTAACATAGCTACACCAGACGTGCCACGGCCACCATTTCTGGAGTCCCCACAAGCTACCAGATGCAAATTCAGCACCGCAGAGACCATAAATCGACCGAAAAACAGTGTAGTGCACAAAGGTCAAGGCCGCCCTAACCA
>NW_017008425.1:0-203 GCF_001483705.2 Eufriesea mexicana | reverse complement strand
TTAGACTTTTGCGCTGCACATTACAATATTACGGACTTCTGAGCTTTCCTCTGCTCTATCACATACTGCTTGTCCCGGTGGACGCCAGGAATAGTGCTTTCGGCAGGTTCGGCTGTGTTACGTTACGATAGGTTTGGGTAGGCGTGGTTAGGTTTGGATAGGATAGCTCTGACTTTTGTGGTATGCACTGCTATTCGGTAGCT
>NW_017008424.1:0-203 GCF_001483705.2 Eufriesea mexicana | reverse complement strand
TATAGCATAAAAGTGTAATCTACCCTATCCTAACCTAACCAACCGTGACATGACCAAACGCGACACAGCTCAGACTAATGTGCCACGACCAACACTTCTGGCCTCCCCAGAGCCAAACAGAACACACTAGACCACAGTATAGCGCAGAAGTCCCCCGAAAAGCAGTCTATACCGCAAAAGTCAAAGCAATCCGCACCTAATGT
>NW_017008423.1:0-203 GCF_001483705.2 Eufriesea mexicana | reverse complement strand
GGAGCACGGACCCGACCTGCCGTTGGGCCCGGCTGCTCAGCTTCCTCAGCCGGGCTCGCAAGGCGGTCATCACGGGCCGTAGGTACATTAGCCTCAACGGAACGGCGCTTTCGACTGGAGCCAAGTCACAGCCGCGCTGTAGGAATCCGTAGATACATGCCGCCCCTCAAGCAAGCAGTTCGGACAGAGGAACACCCACCAGG
>NW_017008422.1:0-203 GCF_001483705.2 Eufriesea mexicana | reverse complement strand
TTGTCATTTTCTGCTAATATCGTGTTTAGCTATCTTTCTTGCGTAAATAAGTCCGAAATATCCTATTGGCGTGCTATTGCCATTGCAATGCTGTAGAATCTGGCCGGAAAATTCAATATCATTGACATTTTCAACTAATATCGTGGTTAGCTAACTTTCTTGCATAAACAAGGAGGAAATATTGTATCTGCAAGCTATAACCT
>NW_017008421.1:0-203 GCF_001483705.2 Eufriesea mexicana | reverse complement strand
GCATAGACTTTTGTGCTATACACAGCTCATCGGTGAAATTCTGCGCTCCACTATTCTCTAGTATGATCTGCTTGGCCTTGGGGAGACCAGGAATGGTGTGCTCGGCACGTTATATTCAGTTCGGTTACGATCATTTATGCTTCCTTTGGATAGGTTAGGGTAGGGTAGCTCTGAGTTTTGTACTCTCCTCTAATATATTGTGC
>NW_017008420.1:0-203 GCF_001483705.2 Eufriesea mexicana | reverse complement strand
TTAATTAGCTGATTTATCAGAGGAAGAATTATTTTTCTTTTCCGAAAATTATTATTAATTATTTTGGGAATTTATTCTTCCAAAATTGATATCTTTAGCTTTCGACAACAGGACAGAATGCTCAGTTTCGTTGACAACGTATTTTAATGCAGTGGATATAAAATTAATAATTAATTAGCTGATTATGGGAGAAAGAATTATTT
>NW_017008419.1:0-203 GCF_001483705.2 Eufriesea mexicana | reverse complement strand
CAGCACAAAGTGCCGGGGACACTATTGCTGGACTTCCCAGAGCCAAGCTGAAGATATTAGCTCTCTGTAGGGCGCAGGAATCCACCTTATAGCAGACTATAGTACTAAAGTAAAAGCTATCCCCTTCTAACCTAACCAATCATAAAGTAACCGAACGTAGCCTAGCACATCCTAACGTGCCGCGCCCACAATTGCAGGTCTCC
>NW_017008418.1:0-203 GCF_001483705.2 Eufriesea mexicana | reverse complement strand
CCTAACCAAGCGTAATGTGATTTAAACTAATGTGCCGCGACCACTATTGATGACCTCCCAGAGCCGAGCAGAGTGTAGTGAATCCACCGAAGAGCATTCTATATAACAAAAGTCAATTCTTTCCTATAAAAACACATCCGAACTCTATATAAACGAACGTAACCTAACCTAACGTAACGCGCCGAGACCACTGTTCCTGGTCT
>NW_017008417.1:0-203 GCF_001483705.2 Eufriesea mexicana | reverse complement strand
CTTATTTTTGAAAGGAGGTTAGCTCACCGCGATATTAGCCGAAAATGTCAATAAAATTTAATTTTCCAGGATGATTCTATATCACTGCCATGGCTACATCACGCCAATAGAATCTATCCTCCTTATTTACGTAAGAAAGATAGCTCACCCAGATATTAGTCGAAAATGTCAATAAAATTGAATTTTCCAGCCAGATTATATGC
>NW_017008416.1:0-203 GCF_001483705.2 Eufriesea mexicana | reverse complement strand
TAACATATTGTAGCCAAGCTCAGCATAACCTTCCGCGACCAATATTGCTGCCCCCCCCCCCAGGGACCGGCCGAAAAGGGAAGAGCAGAGTGGAGGGCAGGGATGCACCGAATAACTGCGGACAGCACGAGAGTCGAAGGTACCGTAACCATTCCTAACTTAACATAACCTAACCAAACGTAACGTTTCCCAACCTAACGTGC
>NW_017008415.1:0-203 GCF_001483705.2 Eufriesea mexicana | reverse complement strand
GTATGTATGGAACGATGGGTGTATGGGTGGATGGACGTATGGATGGATTGATGGAAGGGTGGATGTATGAATGGATGTATGCCAGTATGTGTAGACGTAGGTATGTACGTATTTATGGATGTATGACTGGATGGACGTACGTATGGTGGTATGGATATATTTATGGATGTGCCTGGGGATGTATGTCTTGATATATGGATGGA
>NW_017008414.1:0-203 GCF_001483705.2 Eufriesea mexicana | reverse complement strand
TTAGCTCACCACGACATTAGTCGAAAATGTGAATAAAATTGAATCTCCCAGATTGATTCTATATCATTGCTATGGCTATAGCACGTCAATAGAATCTTTCCTCCTTATACATGCAAGAAAGGTAGATCACCATGATATTATTCGAAAATGTAAATAAAATTGAACTTTCCAGCCACATTCTATAGCACTGCAACGGGTATAGC
>NW_017008413.1:0-203 GCF_001483705.2 Eufriesea mexicana | reverse complement strand
TTCCAGTGTGATTCTATAGCATTCCAATGACTACAGCAAGACAATAGAATCTTTCCTCATTATATATGCAACAAAATTAGCGCACCACGATATTAGTCGAAAATGTCAACATAACTGAATTTTCCAGTCAGATTCTATATCATTGCAATGGCTATAGCATGCCAATAGAAAAATTTCCTACTTATTTATGCAACGAAATTACC
>NW_017008412.1:0-203 GCF_001483705.2 Eufriesea mexicana | reverse complement strand
TATAGAATTTGCGTTGATATAGAATGTGTTTAGAAAATTCAAATTTATGGACATTCTCGACTATCATCTTGGTGAGCTAACTTTCTTGCATATGTATGGAGGAAAGATTTAATACGCGTGCTATAACAGTACCAATGTTGTAGAATCTGCCAAGAAAGTTCAATTTTATTGACAGTTTCGTCTAATATCGTGGAGAGCTACCT
>NW_017008411.1:0-203 GCF_001483705.2 Eufriesea mexicana | reverse complement strand
GGCTAGAGATATTTCCAAATGTCAGGGCGGTTCGTAGTAAATTCATCAACAGAGCACTGTGGATTTTGTATTAATCTGTTCAGTGATGATTTAAATTAAACCGTATTACTAGAAGAATAAATATATACATCAGTTATGGCTAGAGATATAGTTGCAATACCGTGTACGGTCGCTGGTAGATGCTCCACAAGAGTACTGTAGCC
>NW_017008410.1:0-203 GCF_001483705.2 Eufriesea mexicana | reverse complement strand
TCCTAAATATGGAAGAAAGTCAGCTCACCACGATAATAGACGAAAATGCCAATAAAATTGAATCTTCCAGCGTGTTTCTAAAGCATTGCAATGGCTGTTGCACGCCAATAGAATCTGTCTTCCATATTTATGCACGAAATTCAGCTCACAACGATATTAGTAGAAAATGTCAATGAAATTGAATATTCCAGCCAGATTCTAAA
>NW_017008409.1:0-203 GCF_001483705.2 Eufriesea mexicana | reverse complement strand
TGAAGGTAGCCTATCCTAACCTAGCCAAACGTAACACACCCAAACGTAACCCAACTCAACCTATCGTGCCGAGACCACTATTACAGGTCTCTCTAGAGCGGAGCACAGTATAGAAGAGTAATTTGGAGCGCAGAAAACAACCGAATATCAGCTTACAGAGCAAAAGTATACTCTACCATATAATAACATGTCCAAACGTGATA
>NW_017008408.1:0-203 GCF_001483705.2 Eufriesea mexicana | reverse complement strand
TGGATGGATGTATGGATGAATAGATGTATGCATCGATGGATGTATGGGTGGGTGGTTGTAAGGCTGGATGTATGTATGCGAGGATGGTCGTATGGATGGATGCATGTATGGATGAATGGCTGTATGGATGGATGGATGTTTGTATGGACTGAGGTATGGATAAACGAATGTACGTATGTATGGATCTATATATGGATGTATGC
>NW_017008407.1:0-203 GCF_001483705.2 Eufriesea mexicana | reverse complement strand
ACACTGCTATTCTATTTGCTTCTGCGCTCTACATGCGCTATCACAATCTTCTTGTCTCTTGGGTCGCCAGGAATAGCGGTCGCGGCACGTTAGGTTTAGTTATGGCACGTTCGGCTGGTTACGGTTTGGGGAGTTTTGTGTAGGGTAGCTTTGACTTTTGTGCTAGACACTGGTATTCCGTGGGCTTCTGCGCTCTACTGTGA
>NW_017008406.1:0-203 GCF_001483705.2 Eufriesea mexicana | reverse complement strand
TTGCAGCGTATTGCACAAAAGTGAGGCATATCCTGACAGAAATTGGCCCACATAATATATCCATACGCAGCGTAACTCCGCATAACATAACGAGACCAGAATTGCAGGCATCCTAGGGTCAAGCAGAGCATGATAGAGCACATTGGAGCGCAGCAATCCTCCGAATAGCAGTGAATAGTGCAAAAGACAAAGTAGCCTATCCT
>NW_017008405.1:0-203 GCF_001483705.2 Eufriesea mexicana | reverse complement strand
AGGTTAGGTTACGTTTGGTTAGGATGGCATTGACTTCTGAGTTGCACGCTGCTATTCGGTGGACCTCTGCACTCTACTGTTATCTAATATGATCTGAATGGCTCTGAGGAGGCAAGAAATAGACGTCTCGTATCCTTAGATGTACTTATTCTACCTTTGGTTAGGTTACGTTTGGTCAAATCAGGTTAGTATATCTTTGACAT
>NW_017008404.1:0-203 GCF_001483705.2 Eufriesea mexicana | reverse complement strand
TCTATACGGTGTTAATAATAATTTAACTACTATTCTAGAAAACGTTAACGCTTTGACTGCCACATTGATCATATATGACCGGTCATGGTTTCTCCTTTGACGCCATGGTGGTCATTGGTGACTGAAACATGTGATTTTGGCGTGGCAGTCAAAGGGTTAATAAGCATTGTAAATCCATCGACTTCTTTGTCACTTTTGCTAGC
>NW_017008403.1:0-203 GCF_001483705.2 Eufriesea mexicana | reverse complement strand
GCAATGCTATAGAATCTGTCTGGAAAATTCAATTTTATTGACATTTTCGACTAATACCATGGTTAGCTAATTTCGATTCATAAATAAGGAGGGAAGATACCATTGGCATGCTATAGCCATTGCAGTGTAATAGAATCTACCTGGAAAATCCAATGTTATTGTCATTTTCGACTAATATCGTGATGAGGTAATTTTCTTGCATA
>NW_017008402.1:0-203 GCF_001483705.2 Eufriesea mexicana | reverse complement strand
TACACACGATTCAGAAACAAGCTGAATAAATACAGAAAGAAGATTAATAGAACAAGAAAGATAGGAGGAAACACTATAGAAAGAGCAAAAACGGATATACCGAAGAGACTTTTCAACGAAGACAGAAACGGAGTACTACAATCTACGTATAGTAGAATATATAATGTTATCTAATTGTAAGACACGACAACAACGAGAAGTTC
>NW_017008401.1:0-203 GCF_001483705.2 Eufriesea mexicana | reverse complement strand
GCCTGGCCTGGCCTGATCTGACCTAACCTAACTTAACCCGATCAGATCTGTCCTGGCATGACCCGGATAGACATGCCCTGACCTGACCTTACCTGACCTGACCTGACCTGACATGACCCGACCTGACCTGACCAGACCTGAACTGACATCACCTGACCCGACCTGGCCTGACCCCTCCTCACCAGACAACTGCGGGCCTGACC
>NW_017008400.1:0-203 GCF_001483705.2 Eufriesea mexicana | reverse complement strand
AGATCCGTTCGTAGTGCTATACGCATTGCAGCGCTGCAGATTCTGGATGGAAGATTCAATTTTGTTGACATTTTCGTCCGATATCCTGGTGAGCTAACTTTCTTGCATAAACAAGGAGGAAGGATTTTATTGGCAAGCTGTAACCACTGCAATGCTCCAGAATCTGGCCGGAAAATTCAATTTTATTGACATTTTCGAATGAT
>NW_017008399.1:0-203 GCF_001483705.2 Eufriesea mexicana | reverse complement strand
ATCGAATAGTCGTGTATAACGCTAAAGTCAAGGCCGTCCTAACGAAATGTAGCCAAACCTAACCAACCGAAAGAAACCTAATGCAACCTGCCGTTCCACGACAGCTATTACTGGTGTCCTCAGGATCGATCAGAGCACAATAGAGCACAATAAAGGGCAAAAATGCACAGGACAGCAGCGTATAGCACAAAAGTCAAAGCTAC
>NW_017008398.1:0-203 GCF_001483705.2 Eufriesea mexicana | reverse complement strand
TTACCTGACCTGACCGTACCTGACATTAACTGAAATGGCCTGACATGACCTGACATGCCCCGAACTGACCTGACATCACCTGACACCACATGGAATGTCCTAGCCTGCACTGGCTTGAACTGACCTTACCTGTTGCGACGTTACCTGTCCTGGCCTGGCCTGACCTGATCTGACCTGACCTAACCTAACCTAACCTAACCTAA
>NW_017008397.1:0-203 GCF_001483705.2 Eufriesea mexicana | reverse complement strand
ACGCGTTAACACATCCGGCAGTGCGCGCGCCGCCCTCCGGCGCCGCGCTTGCAGCCTCCGCCGGCCTACGCGCGAGGAGCATGTGCTACGCTCGCGGGCTCTCTCCGCGGCCTCCTTCTGTAGCATAACCGCCTCGCAGGAGAAGGCCACCGCACGCCACGCACCTAAGCCCTCCGTCATCCGCGCCACGACGACTGAGAGCG
>NW_017008396.1:0-203 GCF_001483705.2 Eufriesea mexicana | reverse complement strand
GCTCTTGGTTGAGCTACGATACGTATGGTTATGCTAGGCTTGGTTAGGTTATGATTGGCTACCTTACACTTTTGTGCTATTTACTGCGATTCTATGGATTTACGCGCTCTATTCTCCTCTGGTATGTTCTGGTCTCCTCCGTGGAGGACTGCAATAGAGTTTGCGGCACGTTCTGTTGGGTTAGGTTACGCTTGGCTACGTTA
>NW_017008395.1:0-203 GCF_001483705.2 Eufriesea mexicana | reverse complement strand
GAAAATTCAATTTTATAGACATTTTCGACTAATATCGTGGTGAGCTAATTATCTTGCATAAGTGAGGAGGAAAGATTCTATTGGCGTGCAATAGCCATTGCAATGCTATAGGATATGCCTGGAAAATTCAATTTCATTGATATTTTCTACTAATATCGAGGTGAGCTAACGCCATTGTATACGTAAGATGGAAGAATTCTATT
>NW_017008394.1:0-203 GCF_001483705.2 Eufriesea mexicana | reverse complement strand
GGATAGGATATGATAATTATGGCTTTCTGCTATACACTGCTATTCGGCGGATTGCTTCGCTCTTCTGTGGTCTCATATTTTCTGCTTGCCCTTGGGGAGTCGAGCAATGGTGGTCCCGGCACGTTAGCGTGATTCCGGTTGCGTTTCTCTAGGCTAGTGTACGTTATATTCGGTTAGGGTATCTGGGTCTTGCGCGCTGTACA
>NW_017008393.1:0-203 GCF_001483705.2 Eufriesea mexicana | reverse complement strand
GCACGCCAATAGGATCTACCCAGATTATTTAGGCAAGAAAGGTAGCTCACCACGATAATAGTCAAACTGTCAAAAATATTGATCGTCCCAGCAAGATTCTATAGCATTGCAATGGCTATAGTACGCCAAGAGAGTCTTTTGTCATTATTTATGCATGATAGTTTGCTCTCCACGATATTAGTCAAAAATGTCAATAAAATTGA
>NW_017008392.1:0-203 GCF_001483705.2 Eufriesea mexicana | reverse complement strand
GGAGCATAGCTCACCACGATATTATCCGAAAATGTAAATGAAATTGAATGTTCCAGACAGGTTCTATAGCAATAAAATGGCTATAGAGCGTCAGTAGAATCTTTCTACCTTATTTATGGAATACAGTTAGCTCACCACATTATTAGTCGAAAATGTCAAGGAAATTAAGCTTTCCAGCCTGATTCTATAGCACTGCAACGACT
>NW_017008391.1:0-203 GCF_001483705.2 Eufriesea mexicana | reverse complement strand
CGTGCTATAGACAGTGCATGCTGTAGAATCCTCCAGGAAAATAAAATTTTATTGACATTTTCGGCTAATATCCTGGTGAGCTAACTTTCATGTGTAAATAAGGGGGAGAGATTCTATTGGCGTGCTATAGCCATTGCAATGCTCTGGCATCTGGTTGGAAAATTCAAATTTATTGACATTTTCGACTAATATCGTGGTGAGCT
>NW_017008390.1:0-203 GCF_001483705.2 Eufriesea mexicana | reverse complement strand
ATAGTGGTCAGGTCATGTCAGGTTGAGTTATGCTTCGATTGGGTTTGTTACGTTTGGCTAGGTTAGGAGAGGCTACTTTGGCCTCTGTGCTCTTCACTGCTATTCGGTGGTTTCCTGCGCTCTAATGTGTTCTATTATGCCCTGCTTGGCTCTGGGGATGCCAGAGATATTGGTCTCGCTGCGTCATGCTTAGTTACACAACG
>NW_017008389.1:0-203 GCF_001483705.2 Eufriesea mexicana | reverse complement strand
CAATAAAATCTTTCCACCTTATTTATGCAAGAAAGCAAGCTCACCGCAATGTTAGTCGAAAATATCAATAAAATTGAATTTTCCAGCTTGCTGATCTAGCAATGCAATGGCTATTGCACGCCAGTAGAATCAACCCTCCCTATTTATGCAATAAAGTTAGCCCACCACGACATTAGCCGAAAATGTCAATAAAATTGAATTTT
>NW_017008388.1:0-203 GCF_001483705.2 Eufriesea mexicana | reverse complement strand
TCCCAAAGCTAAAATTAGGGACTTTTTATAACACGTTAAACGATCAGACGCATTTCTAAACTTCCGCTCGTTTCTCGCACTCGATACAGGTATAAATATCCCGTCCATACTAATCCTTATGCGTGGTCATTTGTCCTTGCACACACGTTCGAGCCGAACCGAGGTCGCTGTTTATTATCCCTTATTTTCAAGGAAGGTCCAAG
>NW_017008387.1:0-203 GCF_001483705.2 Eufriesea mexicana | reverse complement strand
CGGACACCCCAGAGCCAAGTAGAACACATTATTGGAGAGTGGGACGCAGAGATCCATATAACCCCAGTGCATATCGGAAAAGTCAAATACACCAAAACGTAATACAAACAAACAAAACATATCCGAACATATCCTAACTAAACCAAACGTGACCTGATCGCTATTACTGCCCACTCCAGAGCCAAGCAGGACCTACTAGAGCA
>NW_017008386.1:0-203 GCF_001483705.2 Eufriesea mexicana | reverse complement strand
GTGTGTGTGACAGGCCAGTGCGCAGTTTCCCGTCATGGCCTACTTTAGCGAAATGGGGACAGCCGATAAGAAGTTTTTGACCTAATTCGATAGCCTAGAATCTCCTCTATCAGAATCACTTGTTTGTTTCCGAATTTTCATATGCGTTTTCGTATAATAGAGCCGGAAGTGCGAGTGTGTGTGACAGGTCGCTGCGTAGGTTC
>NW_017008385.1:0-203 GCF_001483705.2 Eufriesea mexicana | reverse complement strand
CCAGAGAATAGGTCTATTCAATATCTATAACCTGTTACAGCTTGGTGAATAGATCGCCCAACGAATACAATCCAATGGCAAGTACAGCCATCTACATACCAGAGAAGAGGTCTATTCAAAATGTATAGCTTGTTATAGCCTCGTGAATAGATCGTCTAACGCCTTCAATCCAATGGCAAGTACAGCAATCTACTTGCCAGAGA
>NW_017008384.1:0-203 GCF_001483705.2 Eufriesea mexicana | reverse complement strand
ATAGTATATACGGTGGTGTGGTGGCATCATTCTCGCCCTTGCCATTGGATTCCACCATCCAATCCCGTCATATGGATTCCAAAGGTTCAAGGAAGTTCGTGGATTTTCTCACAAGTCCTCGGTAAACCCTCGCTTCCTAGATATAGAACTTCTAAACTTTTCAATAGTATCCCCGTCTAAGGCAGGGCCTACTAGGTAGCTTT
>NW_017008383.1:0-203 GCF_001483705.2 Eufriesea mexicana | reverse complement strand
ATTTGCGGTTGTTTATGCTAGGGCAGGGTAGCTACGAGTTTTGTGCTATAAATTTCTGTTCAGAGAATTTCTGAGCTCTACTGAACTCTAGCATGCTCTGCTTGACTCCGGGCGGGGCAGCAGTAGTGGTCTCGGCACGTTACATTGAGTTAGGCAACGTTTGGCTTGTTTAGGTTGGTTCATGTATTGACATAGTGCGTTTG
>NW_017008382.1:0-203 GCF_001483705.2 Eufriesea mexicana | reverse complement strand
ATGGCAAGTACAGCCATCTACTTGCCAGAGAATATGGCTATTCAAGATCTATAATCTGTTATATCTTGGAGAATACATCGCCTAACGCCTTCACTCCAATGGCAAGTACAGCCATCTTCTAGCCAGGGAATATGTTTATACAAAATCTATTATCTGTTATAGCTTGGTGAATAGATCGCCTAACGCCTTCAATCCAATCTCAA
>NW_017008381.1:0-203 GCF_001483705.2 Eufriesea mexicana | reverse complement strand
GAGTTCCTTAACTTCTAAGTTAGAACGAAACACAGAAACGAACCTATGGCTTTTGTCAAATACCTTCATAACATTTAACAATTCTTCTCTTTAACAAATTAAATTAGTTTCAAATTTACTTCGATACTAAATGAATCATTCACAGGCCAAGATAATTATCTCCATTTATTAAAATTTTTGGAAACTTTAATATCAAAGTACTT
>NW_017008380.1:0-203 GCF_001483705.2 Eufriesea mexicana | reverse complement strand
TCAAAATCTATAACCTGTTATAGCATGGTGAATATATCGCCTAACGCCTTCAATCCAATGGCTGGTACAGCCATCTAATTGCCAGGGTATAGATCTATTGAAGATCTATAGTCTGTTATAGCTCAGTGAATAGATCGCCAAACGCCTACAATCTAATGGCAAGTACAGCCATCTGGTTGCCATGGTATAGGTCTATTAAAAAT
>NW_017008379.1:0-203 GCF_001483705.2 Eufriesea mexicana | reverse complement strand
GATTGGAACTAGCGGACCAGAAATATTAGTCTCGTCACGTCACGCTGAGTTACACTTCGTTCGTATACGATAGGTCAGGTCAGCTTAGGTCATGTTGTGTCTGACTCTTCTGCTGTTCACTGCAACGCGGTGGGTTTCATCGCACTACTGTGATCCAGTATATTATGCTTGTCTTTGTGGAGGCCAGCAATAGCGGTCTCGAC
>NW_017008378.1:0-203 GCF_001483705.2 Eufriesea mexicana | reverse complement strand
GCTATAGCCGTTGCAGTGCTACAGAATCTGTCAGGAAAATACAATTTTATTGACATTTTCCACCAATATTGTGGTGAGGTAATTTCGTTGCATAAATATGGAGGAAGTATTCTATTGGTATGCCCTACCCATTGCAATGGTATAGAATCTGAATGGAAGATTCATTTTTATTGACATATTCGACTAATATCGTGGTGAGCTAA
>NW_017008377.1:0-203 GCF_001483705.2 Eufriesea mexicana | reverse complement strand
TACTAACTCTTGGGTATATGCAAATTTTCTAAAGTACCAACTCTTGCGCATATTCGAATTTTCTGTAATACCAATTCTTAAATATATTTGAATTTTCTAAAATACCAATTCTTGGGTGTATTCGAATTTTCTAAAATACCAATTCTTGCGCATATTCGAATTTTCTATAATACCAACTCTTGCGTATATGCAAATTTTCTAAA
>NW_017008376.1:0-203 GCF_001483705.2 Eufriesea mexicana | reverse complement strand
TCAAAATCTATAATCTGTTATAGCTTGGTGAATGGATCGCCTAACGCCTACAATCAAATCTCAAGTACTGCCATCTACTTGCCTCGGAATAGGTCTGTTCAAAATCTATAATCTGTTATATCTTGGTGTATACAACGCCGAGCGCCTTCAATCCAATGGCAAGTACAGCCATCTACTTGCCAGAGGATAGGTCTATTCAAAAT
>NW_017008375.1:0-203 GCF_001483705.2 Eufriesea mexicana | reverse complement strand
CGAGGTATACAGGATCTGCGTTTATCATTCTAGAATTGCTGTGGAATATGTATCACCAGTGAAAAGACACTTCCTACGAAAACAGTACTCTGTTGATGGATATGCGGCGCTCCGTAATGTCAGCTGTAGATGTCTCTAGACATAAATTATATAAATTATATATTGTACGGCACTTATTACATCCACCAATATAGGAGAGTAGC
>NW_017008374.1:0-203 GCF_001483705.2 Eufriesea mexicana | reverse complement strand
TGCATTGCAATGCCTATAGCACACCAATAGAATCTATCCTACTTATATATGCGAGAAAGTTAGCTCACCACGATAATAGTCGAAACTGTCAATGACATTGATCGCTCCAGCTGGATTCTATAGCATTGCATAGCCTACATCACGCCAATGATATCCTTCCTCCTTATTTGTGCGAGAAAGTTAACTCACCACGATGTTAGCCT
>NW_017008373.1:0-203 GCF_001483705.2 Eufriesea mexicana | reverse complement strand
GAATCCTCCGAATAGCAGTGTATAGCACGAAGGACTAAGTTAACCTGACCTAGCTCTTCCAAAACCTAATCTATTCAAACGTAACTTAACCAACTTAACGTGCCGAGACGCCTATTGCTGGCCTCCCCGGATAATGCAGAAGGTATAAGAATACAGTAGAGCGCAGAAATGCGCAGATAGCAGAGTGCAGCACAAAAGTCGTA
>NW_017008372.1:0-203 GCF_001483705.2 Eufriesea mexicana | reverse complement strand
TGTCCGCTGTCATTCTAGAACTGCTATTTGACTTAATTCAGCACTGTACATAATATTGTAATTTCTGCAGCCCTGTATTGGTCGATGTAAGGTCTGCCGGACTGGGAATTTTTTATATCTAGCCATAACTGGTGTATACGTTGATTTTTCCGAGAACTACTGTGTAATTTAGGTCATCAGTGAACAAATTGTTCCAACGGCAA
>NW_017008371.1:0-203 GCF_001483705.2 Eufriesea mexicana | reverse complement strand
GGCCTGTAATAGTGGTCGCGGCACGTTAGGTCGTGATAGGCTACGTTTTGTTATGTTACTGTTAGCTAGGTTAGTGGAGGATAGCTTTGACTTCAGAGCTATAGCCTGCAATTAGGTGGATTTCAACGTCCTACAGTGCGCTAATGGTTTCAGCGTTGCTCTGGCAATACCACCAATAGTGGTCTCGGCTCGTAATGGTACCT
>NW_017008370.1:0-203 GCF_001483705.2 Eufriesea mexicana | reverse complement strand
AGTTAACTTTCTTGCATAAATAAGGAAGAAAGGTTCTATTGGCGTGCTATAGGCATTGCAAAGTTGTAGAACCATCCTGGAAAATTCAATTTTACTGACATTTTCGACTAATATCGTAGTGAGCAAACTTTGTTGCGTAGGTAAGGAGGAAAGATGCTTTTTGAGTACTATAGCCATTGCAATGATATAGAGTGTGGCTGGAA
>NW_017008369.1:0-203 GCF_001483705.2 Eufriesea mexicana | reverse complement strand
TAGCTTAGACTTTTCTGATATACATCGCGATGCTATGGATTTCTGCGCCCTACTATCAACATACATTCTCTGCTTGTCTCTGGGGAGGCCAGAAGTCGTGGTCGCGGCACGTTATATTGTAATAGGTTACGCTATGCTATGTGACGATCGGCTATGTTAGGAGGTAATAGCTCTGACTTTTGTGCTATACACTGCTGTGCGGC
>NW_017008368.1:0-203 GCF_001483705.2 Eufriesea mexicana | reverse complement strand
ACAACGTTTAAATAAAATTTTTATTGTATATATAACATTAAAGAAAAAAAGAAAATTAATGACACGAGAAAAATTGTACCAAGAATGAAATTAAAAAGAATCCTCTTAAAAGTCAGTAACTCGAATTCCATGTCGTAACAAGCACGTACCCCGTATCACAAAATAAAATACGCTAACCATGTTTGGATACTAAACTTATCAAC
>NW_017008367.1:0-203 GCF_001483705.2 Eufriesea mexicana | reverse complement strand
CATATATACATCCATCAATATATCCATACATTCATGTATCCATACATCCATAAATCCATCCATGCATACCTCCATCCATCCATACACCCATGAATCCATACATCCATCCATCCATACATCAATACATCCATCCATCCATCCGTACATCCATACATACGTACATCCGTAAATTCGCACATCCATACGTCCATACAGCCATACAT
>NW_017008366.1:0-203 GCF_001483705.2 Eufriesea mexicana | reverse complement strand
ACGTAGCGTCCTTCGACCACTTTGCTGGCCACACCAGAGCCAAGCAGAACACATTAGTAGAGAGTAGAACGCAGTATCCATGTAATCGCAGCGTATATCTGGCAAGACAAGGCTACTCAGGCCAAGCCCAAACCAATAGATCATATCCAAACGAAGCATGAATAAACCTAAAGTGCCGAGCCCGCTATTGCTGTCCTCCCCAG
>NW_017008365.1:0-203 GCF_001483705.2 Eufriesea mexicana | reverse complement strand
ATTTTATTGACATTTTCGAACAATATCGTCGTTAGCTGACGTCCTTGCACAAAAAAGGAGGAAAGATTCTATTGGCCAGGTATAGACGTTGCAATTCTATAGTATCTGAATGGAGAATTCAATTTTAATAACATTTTCGCCTAATATCCTGGCGAGCTAACTTTCTTGCATAAATAATGAGGAAAGAATATATTGGCGTGCTA
>NW_017008364.1:0-203 GCF_001483705.2 Eufriesea mexicana | reverse complement strand
ATAGATCGCCTAACGCGTTGAATCCAATGGCAAGTACATCCACCTGCTTGGCAGAGAATAGGTGTATTCAAAATCTATAACCTGTTATAGCTTGGTGAGTATATCGCCTATCACCTCCTATCCAATGTCAAGAACAGCCATCTACTTGCCCAAGAATATGTCTATTCAAAATCTGTAATCTGTTATAGCTTGGTGAATAGATA
>NW_017008363.1:0-203 GCF_001483705.2 Eufriesea mexicana | reverse complement strand
TATAAGGTGGAAAGATGCTACTGGCCTGGTGTAGACATTGAAATGCTACAAAATCTGGCGGGAAAATTCAATATTATTGACGTTTTCGACTAATATCATGGTGGGCTAACTTTCGTGCATATATAAGGAGGAAAGATACTTGTGGCGTGCTACAGCCATTGCAATGCTATAGAATATGGCTGGATAATTCAATTTCATAGACA
>NW_017008362.1:0-203 GCF_001483705.2 Eufriesea mexicana | reverse complement strand
TCTGTTGCTGCCATCTATAGAGTCATTCAGAACACATTTGTAAGGAGGAGAGCGCAGAAATCCGTAGAATGGAAGTGAATAGCAAAAAAGTATAGATATATGCCATACTGACATAACAAAACGTGACATAAACAAATGTAACCAGATTCAATCTAACGTGTGGAGAACACTGTTGCTGGACTCGACTGAGTCAAGCAGAAAAT
>NW_017008361.1:0-203 GCF_001483705.2 Eufriesea mexicana | reverse complement strand
TGTACGAAATCCGGACCTCGACAATGCTTTATTGACTGACTCTTGCAGACTGTCCGTTGCCCGTTTTATTTCCGCGAGTGCTACAAGAGAACACCCGTTTCTCTGCACTAACACCGGCTTTCCCCTTGTCGCTCGTGGGCCAGTTCGTTACCCTCACCTGTGCACAATATCTTACAAGGGACCATAATCAACACGCACACGCC
>NW_017008360.1:0-203 GCF_001483705.2 Eufriesea mexicana | reverse complement strand
GAGAGCGCAGATCTACCTGAGAGCAGTGTAAAGCACAAAATTCTCTGCTAGCCAATCCTAACACAACCAATCGTAACGTAAACAAACGCAACGTAACTAAATCTATCGTGCCGCGAACACTCTTCCTGTACCCCCGGAGACGAGCAGAACATAGTAGCGGAGAGTGGTGATAAAAAATCCATAGAATCGCAGTGTATAGCAGA
>NW_017008359.1:0-203 GCF_001483705.2 Eufriesea mexicana | reverse complement strand
GTTAAAAGCAAACATCCTACATAAAATGTTACCATTTCGATTACCATGTTATCGAGCTGCACGCATCAAAATCCATCCGCAGTCACCCGCTAATTACCAATGTCCTCCATGTTTTTCCACTGTACCCTCGACCTGTGTCGTTCCACCCCCACAACGCAGCCACGCAGTTACCTTTCATTATTAATTTCGTTTCAGTGGTACGC
>NW_017008358.1:0-203 GCF_001483705.2 Eufriesea mexicana | reverse complement strand
CTAATATCGTCGTGAGCTGACGTCCTTGCATAAATAAGGAGGAAAGATTCTATTGGCCATCTAGAGCCACTGCAATTCTACAGTATATGGATGGAAAATTCAATTTTATTGTCATTTTCTACTAATATCGTGGTGACCTAACCTTCTGCCATATGTAAGGATGAAAGATTCTACTGGCGAGCTATAGACATCGCAGTGCTGCA
>NW_017008357.1:0-203 GCF_001483705.2 Eufriesea mexicana | reverse complement strand
CGTTTGGTTATGTTAGGATTTGTTAGGTTAGGAAACAGTGGCTTCATCTTTTGCGCTGTACACAGCTATTCGGTATATTTCTCCATTTCGGTATATTGCTCCAATATGTTCTTTGCGATGGGAGCACAGTAATACTGGTTTATGCGGGTTAGGTTTGCTTATGTTGCGATAGGTTGTATAAAGTTCGGGCAGGTTTGTGTAGG
>NW_017008356.1:0-203 GCF_001483705.2 Eufriesea mexicana | reverse complement strand
TCGCCTGTCATCGTTGCACCGTTATGGTTTATTCCAACAGGACTCAAACTGATCTATCCTCTGGCCACTATAGAAGGACTGGCTAATTTCATACCCACCTCAAATAGACGTACACCAATTGAAAAACACGTAACCACTTTTCACACGCTATATAACCAGTTGACACACAGCAGGTCAGTCAAAATGAAACCATCAAGACAGAC
>NW_017008355.1:0-203 GCF_001483705.2 Eufriesea mexicana | reverse complement strand
CGAGCGAAGTTACGAGGATCGGATGGGACCGTTGACGATCTCCTCGGGTCGTAAAGCGACCACAGTGATAGTTTACGCCAGTTTACGTGTCTACCTGTTAATTTCCACTGTCCACCGACGAAATTTCGTAATCGTCGATTAAATCGCGAAACGAATCTCCCGTGACAGTTCGGTTCCGTTTAATCCACTCGGATATGCATTTT
>NW_017008354.1:0-203 GCF_001483705.2 Eufriesea mexicana | reverse complement strand
TAGAGAGAAGATGTAGCGTCGTATTAATGTGTTAATAAATCAGAAGTTGTTTGTGATATCGAGAGATGTAGATGAGAGTACCTCATTCTATTAATACGAATAATAAATGCTATTAAAGAAGGTACGGATATTTTGTGCTTACGTACCACATTTATTAACATGGCAGCAGTCCGTTGCTTCCAACACGTGCTCGGTGAGAAAGG
>NW_017008353.1:0-203 GCF_001483705.2 Eufriesea mexicana | reverse complement strand
AATGCACCTGGTGAATTTGAGCTTTCTACGACCTCTGCATCAGGGTAAAATCGCGAAAGACTAGCGGGGAATTTAAAAGCCTCGTACGGGAGAACCACTGGTCACGTGACCGGGAGCTTTTATGACGTAGGAGTACAAACAGAGCTTAACATGCGTAGGTGGTTAAATCGAGCTTTCAACACAGCGCGGAATTTGGTCTGGTC
>NW_017008352.1:0-203 GCF_001483705.2 Eufriesea mexicana | reverse complement strand
TACCTATGCAAGGAAGAGAGCTCACCACGATATTAGTCGTAAATGTCAGTAAAATTGAACTTTCCAGCCAGATTCTACAACATTGCTAAGACTATAGCACGCCATCAGTATCCTTCCTCCTTATTTATGCATAAAAGGTCGGTCACTACGATATTAGCTGAAAATGTCAGTAAAATTGAATTTTACATCCTGATTCCAGAGCA
>NW_017008351.1:0-203 GCF_001483705.2 Eufriesea mexicana | reverse complement strand
CGGTTAGGGTAGCATTGACTCTTCTGCCGTACATGGCCATTCTTTGGACTTCTGCGATCTACTGTCCTCTAACATGTTCTGCTTGGCGACAGCGAGCCCAGCAATAGCGGTAGCGGCACGATAGGTGGGATCAGGTTATGTTCGTGCATGTTGCGATTGGTTACGTTAGGAGCGTATAGGTTTGACATTTGTCCTAAACACTG
>NW_017008350.1:0-203 GCF_001483705.2 Eufriesea mexicana | reverse complement strand
CATGATCGCAGTGCATGTCAAAAAATTCAAAGCTCCCCAAATGTAATCAAGGATAACATAACCAAACCAAACTTTGCCTATCTCAAACCAACGTACCGAGCCCACTATTACTGGCATGCCCAGAGTCGAGCAGAGTACACTAGAGCAATGTAGAGCGTAGATATCCAACAAAACCAGTGTATAACTCAAATGTCGAAGCTACC
>NW_017008349.1:0-203 GCF_001483705.2 Eufriesea mexicana | reverse complement strand
GTGAGTTTAGGTTAGGCTTGATTTCGATAGGTTAGGATTGGTTGGGTTGGGGTAGGTTAGGTTGGGTTAGGATTGGTTGGGTTATGTTAGGTTAGGTTTGGTTAAGTTAGGTTATGATAGGTTATGTTAGGTCATGTCAGGTCAGGTCAGGTCAGGTCAGATCATGTCATGTCAGGTCAGGTCATGTCAGTTAGTTCATGTCG
>NW_017008348.1:0-203 GCF_001483705.2 Eufriesea mexicana | reverse complement strand
AAATATCTCTATACACATCTGATGTGTACATTGGTTCTTCTAGAACGACAGTGTTACTGCCGTTAAATGACGGCGTCAACGGAATGCTTCGTGTGTACTACTGCCGCCGATTGCCGGTGGCCACGACACTTTTTCTGTGTACTATCGTCGCCTATTGGTGGCATCCGCGGAAAGCTCAGTGGGTTCTATCATCACCTATCGGC
>NW_017008347.1:0-203 GCF_001483705.2 Eufriesea mexicana | reverse complement strand
TATTTATGCAGGACAGTTATCTCAAAGCGATATGAGTCGCAAGTGTCAATAAAACTGAATTTTCCGGCCAGTTTCTATAGCATTGCAATGGCTACTATAGGCCGATGGAATTCTTCCCCCTTTCGTATACAAGGGAGCTGACTCACCACGATATTAGTCGTAAATGTCAATAAAATTAAATTTTACAGGCAGATTCAATAGCA
>NW_017008346.1:0-203 GCF_001483705.2 Eufriesea mexicana | reverse complement strand
TCATAAATTTATAGAGTAGGATTATATAACGAATAACAATTTTTCTCACGTAACAATAATTGTGAAAGTTATTGAAATTATTAATTATCTTTCTTCAAAGTATTGCAATTTTGAAAGTAAGGCTTTATTTACATTTAAACACTTTTTAATTATTTTCCATTTATTGTTAAATATCGTATCCTTTTACGTTTCGTAACTCTATT
>NW_017008345.1:0-203 GCF_001483705.2 Eufriesea mexicana | reverse complement strand
TGTACATCAATACATCCATCCATCCATATATCCTGCCATCCACCTATACATCCACCCATACATACATCCATCCATAAACCCATACATCCATCCATCCATATATCCTGTCATCCACCCATACATCCACCCATACATCCATTCATCCATACATACATCGAGCCATCCATTCATCCATCCATACAAGCACCCATCCAAACATCCAT
>NW_017008344.1:0-203 GCF_001483705.2 Eufriesea mexicana | reverse complement strand
AATGAGAACAAAAATGCTGTCTCCTAGTCTAATAAGACTTGACCACGGGTCAACAGGATAAATGTGAGGACCACGATTGAAGAGAATGGAGAAGAAAATTGGAAGAAACTCTACTCTAGTCTACGTACCCATTTTTCACAAAACTCAATCCCAAGTATCGACTCCCAGTTCCTCAAAGCTCGTGAAGATATCATTAGGGTATC
>NW_017008343.1:0-203 GCF_001483705.2 Eufriesea mexicana | reverse complement strand
TAGCTCTCCACGATATTAGTCAAGAATGTTAATAAAATTGAGTTTTCCAGCCAGATTCTGTAGTACTGAAACGGCTTAGCATGACAATAGAATCTGTCCTCCTTATTTATGCAAGAAAGATAACTCATCTCTATATCAGCCGAAAATGTCAATAAAATTGTATCTGCCAAGCACATTCTATATCATTGCAATGGCTATAGCAG
>NW_017008342.1:0-203 GCF_001483705.2 Eufriesea mexicana | reverse complement strand
TTGCCTACGTTATTTTAACTTGAGTTGGGTCTGGACAGATTTGACTTTCGTCGTATACGTTGCCATTTGGTGGATTTCTGCACTATACTGAGCTCTAGTATATTCCGCTTGGACCTTGGTATATCAGTAATTGTGGTCCGGGCACGATAGGTTGGGATAGGATACGTTTGGATTTGTAACGTTTGCTCTGGTCAGGTTTGGAT
>NW_017008341.1:0-203 GCF_001483705.2 Eufriesea mexicana | reverse complement strand
GAATGTATTAGGGCACAGTGGACCACGGGAATCCACCGAATAACAGCGTATAGCACGAAAGATGGAGTTATCCTAACCAAACTTAGCCTAACCTAACCAAACGAAGCGTTACCTAGCTCAACCTGTAGTGCCGCGAACATTACTGCTCGGATCCCCGGAGACGACCGGAGTACTGTAGAGCAACGTAGACCGCAGGAATCCAC
>NW_017008340.1:0-203 GCF_001483705.2 Eufriesea mexicana | reverse complement strand
ATAGCATTAAGAGTGGTAGCGCAGCGAATGGGTGTGCGGCTTTACTTCTAAGGGAATGCATGGGGGAACGCTTGGGCCGCTTCTCGAAAAGCGAGGGGCAGCGAACGGCGACATCGGGTCCGACTCTGGCGTTCTGGGCGAAAGAACAAACGATAGCGCGAAAGAATCCTTTTGTTGGGATGCCTGTGACTATGTCGAATGAT
>NW_017008339.1:0-203 GCF_001483705.2 Eufriesea mexicana | reverse complement strand
CAGAGTCGTGCGTACATGCGTGCTATTTTTATTATTTTTATCCACAATTTAAGCCTTATAAAATATGACAAAGAAAAGGAGCGTTGAAGAACCAAGTACTGTAGAAACCTGGAGTTTTCTAGTAGCGAAGATGAATTTTTTGTGTTTGAAAAAGAAAATTGGAGAAATGTAGTAGATGATGAAAGTGATAATTACGATAGTTC
>NW_017008338.1:0-203 GCF_001483705.2 Eufriesea mexicana | reverse complement strand
AACGTATGCCATCCCAACGTGTAGTGCCGAGACCACTATTACTGTCTTCCCCAGAGCGAAGCACAACATACTAGAGCACAGTAGATCTGAGAAGCCTACCGAACAGCAGCGTATACCACGAACGACGAAACAAATATTATTGGCCTCCCCAGAGTCGAGCAGAGCATAGTAGAGCAATATAGAGCGCAGAAATCCACCGAAGA
>NW_017008337.1:0-203 GCF_001483705.2 Eufriesea mexicana | reverse complement strand
CATTGCTGGCATCCCTGTCGTCAAGCAGAGCACATTAGAGTGCAGTAGAGCGCAGAAATCCACTGAAGAGCAGTGTACATCACAAAAGTCAAAGACGTCCTGACCAAATTTAGCCTAACGTGACCTAATCAAACGTAACATATCTCAACCAAGCCTGCCACGACCGCTTTTGCTGGCCACCTGCGGTTCAAGCAGATACGATT
>NW_017008336.1:0-203 GCF_001483705.2 Eufriesea mexicana | reverse complement strand
CAAGCTATGGCAGCTTATAGGTTTTGAATAGACATATTCTCTGGCAAGTAGATGGCTGTTCTTCCCATTGGATTGAGGGCGTTAGGCGATCTATTCACCGTGCTACAACAGAATATAGATTTCGAATAGACCTATTCTCGGGCAAGCAGATGGCTGTACTTGCCATTGGATTGAA
Organism: Eufriesea mexicana; assembly: GCF_001483705.2. Lineage (NCBI taxonomy): Eukaryota > Metazoa > Arthropoda > Insecta > Hymenoptera > Apidae > Eufriesea > Eufriesea mexicana. Next base: position 28 of record NW_017008336.1, on the reverse strand, counting down.
GGCGTCAGGCGATCTATTCACCAAGCTA
>NW_017008335.1:0-203 GCF_001483705.2 Eufriesea mexicana | reverse complement strand
CAGCTTAGGTCACGATATTTTCGACTTTTGTGCTATTCACTGCAATGCGGTGGTTTTCTGCGCTCTATTGTGCTCCAGTATGCCCTGATTGGATCTGGGAGTGGCAGCAATAGCGGTCTCGGCACGTTAGGTCGAGTTATGCTATGTTTGGTTATATTAAGGTTAGTAAGGTTAGGAGACGTAGCTTGGACCTCAGTGATATA
>NW_017008334.1:0-203 GCF_001483705.2 Eufriesea mexicana | reverse complement strand
TGCTTGACATTCGTGCGTCAGAGAAAAATCGTTCGACACAGCTGCTTCGAAAAGGGGGGGAAAAGGAAAATGGAAAATGGCTCGCTATAGATTTCATATTTCACTCTCGAAATATAAAATTGCCGGTAATTTGCAATCTTTTTTCTCCCCTCCTCGATTTTCCTCTTTGAAAAATTAAAACGAGATACTCGTTAAAGACTCGT
>NW_017008333.1:0-203 GCF_001483705.2 Eufriesea mexicana | reverse complement strand
AGCGATACATCCATACATTCATACTTCCGTACATCCGTACATCCGTACCTCAATCCATCCATAAATCCATCAATCCAAACAACCATTCGTCCATACATACATCCATCCAGACATACAACCACACATACATACATCCTTCTATCCATACATATATCCACCCATACATCCATCCATCCATACATCCATGCCTCCGTTCATCCATG
>NW_017008332.1:0-203 GCF_001483705.2 Eufriesea mexicana | reverse complement strand
TAGAGCACATTAGAGCACAGAAATCCACCGAATGGCACTGCAGAGCAGAAAAGTCAAAGCTATACTGTCCTAAACTAACAAAACGCAAAGCAAACAAACGTAACCTAACTCACACTTACGTGTCGAGACCTGTATTGCTGCCCCTCAGAGCCAAGCAGAACATATTGGACGACAGTAGAGAGAAGAAATCAATAGAATCGCAG
>NW_017008331.1:0-203 GCF_001483705.2 Eufriesea mexicana | reverse complement strand
GCTATCTGAAGAGTTAAATAAAACGAAAGGATCGCGTACAATACCCAGAATTCCACGAATTTCGTTTAGGCGCATCACGAGTCTTGGTCTAAGTCGTGTCAAGTCTAAAATAATCAAAGATGACAGCAGCATGCTTGACGCTTTTTCACGAGATTTTCCCAATGATCCTCGTTACATGAAGTATTAAATAAAACGAAAAGATC
>NW_017008330.1:0-203 GCF_001483705.2 Eufriesea mexicana | reverse complement strand
AAATTACTATCGTTTTATATAGGATGTTTAAAAAGGGATATCTTAAATTTATAACATACTCAGAATTCGCTATAATACTCTGTGAGACATGTAAACAATGTTTAATCGATATACTGTGTGTCATGGAAGTAATTATACTGTATTGAATTTTTGGTTCTAGACGATTGATATTGTTTCACGACGTGAATTTTGACACTAGATTC
>NW_017008329.1:0-203 GCF_001483705.2 Eufriesea mexicana | reverse complement strand
GGCATGTACAGCCATCTACTTGCCAGAGAATAGATCTATTCAAAATGTATAATCTGTTATAGCCTGGTGAATAGGTCGCCCAACGCCTTCAATCCACTGGCAAGTACAGTCATCTACTTGCCAGAGAATAGGTATACTGGAAATATATAAGCTGTTATAGCTTGGTGAATAGATCGCCTAACGCCTTGAATCCAATGGCAAGT
>NW_017008328.1:0-203 GCF_001483705.2 Eufriesea mexicana | reverse complement strand
TCCCCAGGGACAAGCAGAATGTAGCAGATCACAGCAGGGCGCAGAAGTCGAACGAACTGCTGTAAACGGTACAAAGGTCAAAGCTATCCTACCCTAACTTACCAAAACTTCACATAACCAATTGTAACGTGGCTCAAACTACCATGCCAAAGCTACTGCTGCTCGCATGCCCAGGGCAATGCTGAATATAGTAGAGCACAGTG
>NW_017008327.1:0-203 GCF_001483705.2 Eufriesea mexicana | reverse complement strand
ATATCCAAACCTACGAGGAACACTATTGCTCGCGTCCCCAGAGACGGGCAGAGTATATTAGAGTAATGTAGAGCGCAGAAGTCCTCCGAATAGCAGTGTACAGAACAAAAGTCGGAAGACTACGTACCTAACCTGACATTAACTAACATAACCGAGCCAAGCGTAGCTCAACATGTCGTACCGCGAGCACTGCTGCTATCATT
>NW_017008326.1:0-203 GCF_001483705.2 Eufriesea mexicana | reverse complement strand
CTATAGAATCTCGCCGGAAAGTTCAGTTCTATTGTCATTTTCGACTAATATCGTTGTGAGCTAAGTCTTATGCATAAATAAGAAGGAAAGATACTGTTGGTGTGCTATAGGCACTTCAATGCTGTAGAATCTGGCAGGATAATAAAATGTTATTGACAATTTCGACTAATATCGTGGTGAGCTGACTTCCTTGCATAAGTAAA
>NW_017008325.1:0-203 GCF_001483705.2 Eufriesea mexicana | reverse complement strand
TTAGTGCTTCTACCTACAGATAATTGCTGCCGTTGTACTAACCTGCCCTCTGTCTATTTATAATCATCTGCGTTTAGAGAATGAAAAAAGACATATCCATTATTGCCCGTGTTATACACAATCGACGTCACGTTGAGTGCAATCGTCATCACACTGCTGTACACGTCGGGTCACTAGTTCACCGATGATGTATATAGCAAATC
>NW_017008324.1:0-203 GCF_001483705.2 Eufriesea mexicana | reverse complement strand
ACTATTAAATTTAGGAGAACGTTAATGCTGCGACTGCAATAATACGTGGAAAACGCGCCTAGCTGTTCCTCTTGAGGATCGACAAGTTATAAATCAAGGCAAGGACTAGGGACAGTAATACTTGAGACCAAACCCAACAAACGGCACGCACGTGCGACTGACCCGCCAAAACGCTAACCAGACATCCCTATAAATCTAAAACA
>NW_017008323.1:0-203 GCF_001483705.2 Eufriesea mexicana | reverse complement strand
GTCGTACAACGGGCAGTCTACAATCATGTGCTTGCAATCTTCTTTCACGGTAGCACACTCACATCGCTCACTCTCACTCAATCGACGTTTATATAAAAACTCATTCACACTACAATGATCAGTCATCAAGAGTACACACACACTTTAGGCCCAAATACGCATACAGCTTTGCGAATCTCTCATTTTTGATAAACTCATACGTT
>NW_017008322.1:0-203 GCF_001483705.2 Eufriesea mexicana | reverse complement strand
CGCCCAACGCCTTCAATCCAACGGCAAGTACAGCCATCTACCTGCCAGAGGATAGGTCTATTCGAAATCTATAACCTGCTATAGCATGGTGAATAGATCGCCTAACTCCTTCAATACAATGGCAAGTACAGCCATCTGCTTGACAAAGAAAAGGTATATTCGTAATCTATAACCTGTTATAGCATGGTGAATAGATCGCCTAA
>NW_017008321.1:0-203 GCF_001483705.2 Eufriesea mexicana | reverse complement strand
GGTTAGTATAGGATAGCTTTGACTTTTATGCTACACACTGCTTCTTCGGAGGATTTCTACTATTTATTGTGCCCTAATATGCTTCGCATGTCTCTGGGGTGGCCAGCAACGTTCGTTTCGGCGCGTTAGGTTTAGTCAGTTCGCGCTTGGTTACGTTAGACCTGCTTGTGTTAGGTTAGGATATTTGTGACACCTGAGCTCAA
>NW_017008320.1:0-203 GCF_001483705.2 Eufriesea mexicana | reverse complement strand
CAGCTTTTGGCCAAAGATCATGCAAAATTCGCGAGTTCTCTCGTTTCGGGAAAGCGATCGAAGCGGATCGATGATTGGAACGGGTCAATGAGACGAGTCCGATGGAATCCTGATTGAGCGAAGAGAATAGAAGAATTCCAGAAGAAAAGCTTGTCATCGACTTTTCACTTTGAGGGCTCTGTTGATCTCGTTGCGCGAAGATG
>NW_017008319.1:0-203 GCF_001483705.2 Eufriesea mexicana | reverse complement strand
TTGCAATGATATGGAATGTGCCTGCCAGTTTCGATTTTATCGACATTTTCAACTAATATCGTGGTGAGCTATCTTTCTTGCATATGTAAGGAGGAAAGATCCTATTGGCGTGCTATAGTCGTTGCAACGCTGCAGAAACGGGATGGAAAGTTCATTTTTATTGACATTTTCGATTAATATCGTGGTGAGCTAGCTTCCTGGCA
>NW_017008318.1:0-203 GCF_001483705.2 Eufriesea mexicana | reverse complement strand
TGGACCAGTCTATCAGGAACTCGTGTGTATTGTAACTATAATAAATGTACTTGGTAACGAAGAAAACTGTGTAAAGTTAACTTAATCTTAACATATATCTACACAGTGAAGTCAGAAGACATAAAAAAATGTTATTTAATTAAACAATACCCCAGTAAAATACAATTGGAGGAATAATGAATGAGTTTTCCAGTAGTATTAAT
>NW_017008317.1:0-203 GCF_001483705.2 Eufriesea mexicana | reverse complement strand
ATAATTTATTATAGTATTATAATACTATAGTAAATCAGACATGGTCTAATTTTATTAAACAGCGAAGGGGTAGTTTCTCCTACCCCTTACTACCTACTACACCAATGTTACTTCCTATTGCCTATATTATTATAATTTACTATAATATTATAGTAACTTAGTAAATATACTATTAGTAATACTATATATAATAATATTAGTAA
>NW_017008316.1:0-203 GCF_001483705.2 Eufriesea mexicana | reverse complement strand
TTTTTTGACTAATATCGTTGTGAGCTAACTTTATTGCGTAAATAAGGAGGGTAGATTCTACTGTCGTGTTATCGCCATTCATTGCTATAGCATACAGCTGGAAAATTCAATTTTATTTACATTTCCGACTAATATTGTGCTGAGGTAGCTTTCTTTCATAAATAAGGATGAAGGATTCAATTGGCGTGCTATAGCCATCGCAA
>NW_017008315.1:0-203 GCF_001483705.2 Eufriesea mexicana | reverse complement strand
ACTGGACCGAAGGTGCCGAGACCACTGTTTCTGCCCATCCCATTGCCAAGCAGAAAAAACTAGCGCACAGAAGAGCGCAGAAATCCAACTCATTGCAGTGTATTGCACAAAAATTAAACACAGCCTTGCATAATTAGGCATAACCTAACGTAACCGAACGCTATGTAACTCGGCAGAGCGTGCCGCGACTACTGCTCCTGGCT
>NW_017008314.1:0-203 GCF_001483705.2 Eufriesea mexicana | reverse complement strand
TGTTACGTTCGGGAATGCTACGATTGGCTACGTTAGGAGACGATAGCTTTGACTTGTGTGCTGCACACTGCTATGCCGTGCATTCCCGAGCTCTACTGCGCTCTAGTATATTCTGCTTGGCTCTGGAGATGTCAGCAAGCACGGTCTAGGCACGTTAGGCTGAGTTAGGTTGCGTTTGGTTATGTTACGTCTGGTTAGGTTGG
>NW_017008313.1:0-203 GCF_001483705.2 Eufriesea mexicana | reverse complement strand
GCTGTTCGAAGATGTCGAACATTATCTCGCTATTCGTGAATGCTGAGATTTTCAAATGTATTCAAGATTTTTAGAAATGTTGGCAAGGGTTGCATCGAGTTGAGGAATATTTAACGCAAATTGTTTTCCGTTTTCCCTTCAAATTAATAGTAAAAATATTGTAAGAAGTTAGGTAATTGGGGCAAGTACTTAGGTTTACGAAT
>NW_017008312.1:0-203 GCF_001483705.2 Eufriesea mexicana | reverse complement strand
TATGGTACAGAGGTCTGATTGTTATTGCTATTGTTGTAACGGACATGATACGACTTCGTCTTACTGCCGGCATTCCAAAGAATTTATTCGTTGCAACCTTCTGAGTCTAATTCTGCACTTACTAGGTGTTTGTCCAAGTATCGCCACATTATAAATTCGATTTAATCGATTCGCCGACAGAATCCTCTACGGAGATTTGTGAT
>NW_017008311.1:0-203 GCF_001483705.2 Eufriesea mexicana | reverse complement strand
GACAGTGTCACATGGTGGCCCACGTGGATCCATTTATCCTTGATCCTCTGGTGGACGCTGCTGGGGTAGGCGTACGTTGTTCATCCTTTCTCTGTTGCTCGCCAACGCTCCTGCCAAGTGGCCATAGGCTCGTCCCGTTAGCGCCGCTTTGTTCCACTATCTTGGTGGATCTCTGCCTTTCAGCGTGTACCCGTGCGCGCATT
>NW_017008310.1:0-203 GCF_001483705.2 Eufriesea mexicana | reverse complement strand
AACCTATCTCAACCTAACATGACGAGACCTTTATTGCTGACCTCCACAGAGACAAGCAGAGTACACTAGAGCACAGTAGTGCGCAGAAACCCACCGCATTGCTGTGAAGGGCACAAAAGTCTAAGATTTCATGACATAAACTGACCTAGCCCAACCAAATCAAAAGTAGCGTAACACAACAGGGCGTGCAGCGACCGCTGCTG
>NW_017008309.1:0-203 GCF_001483705.2 Eufriesea mexicana | reverse complement strand
TCAAAGCTACCCTCTCCTACCAAGGCCAACCGTAACGATACCCAACGTAGCCTAACACAAACTCTCGTCCCATGGCCGCTATTGCTGGCCACCCAAAATTCGAGCAGAGTATGGTAGAGCAGAGTAGAGCACAGAAAGCCACCAAATAGCTATGTATAGCACAGAACTCAAGGATACCCTGCCTAACCAGGCCACACGTGACA
>NW_017008308.1:0-203 GCF_001483705.2 Eufriesea mexicana | reverse complement strand
TGATTGTATGGGTGGATGGGTGTATTAACATGTGGGTGTATGGTTGGATAGACGTATGGTTGGGTGGATGCATGGATGGATGTATGTATCGATGTATCGATGCGTGTCTGGATGGACGTGCGGAGGGTTGTTTGTATGGGCAAATGGATGTATGGACGGATTGAGGTAAGAACGGACGAATGTATGGATGTGTCGGTTGATGG
>NW_017008307.1:0-203 GCF_001483705.2 Eufriesea mexicana | reverse complement strand
TGCATAAATAAGGTGGAAAGATTCTATTCGCATCCTATAGCCATTGCAATGATACAGAATTTGCCTGGAAAATTCAATTTTATTGACATGTTCGACTACTATTGTTGTGAGCTAATTTTGTGGCATAAATAAGGAGCAAAGATACTATTGGCATGCTATAGCCTTTGCAAAGCTATAGAAACTGACTGTAAAATTCAATTTTA
>NW_017008306.1:0-203 GCF_001483705.2 Eufriesea mexicana | reverse complement strand
AAGAAAGTTGGCTCACCGCGTTATTAGTAGAAAATGACAATAAAATTGAATTTTCCAGCAAGGCTTATAGCAGTGCAAAGCCTACAGCATACCAACAGAACCTTTCCTTCTTATTTATGCAAGGAAGTTGGCGCATCACAACATTAGTCGAAAATGTCAAAAAAATTGATTTTTCGAGCAAGATTCTATGGCATTGCAATACC
>NW_017008305.1:0-203 GCF_001483705.2 Eufriesea mexicana | reverse complement strand
CGCCGGGCGAGCACGCAGAGCTCCCGGAGCTGCGCGATTTCTGCCGACCACCAGTGCACTGCATCCCGCGAAGGTGGCTCGCTCACGCGCGGCATGGCGACGTCGCACGTACGCGTCATCGCCGCCCTTAGCCGCTCCGCACCTAACCCCGCTTCGTCGTTTTCGCGCCCGACGGCCCCATCCGCCCAGGCGACGACCTGGAC
>NW_017008304.1:0-203 GCF_001483705.2 Eufriesea mexicana | reverse complement strand
AGCCATCTACTTGCCAGAGAATAGGTCTATTCAAAATCTATAATCAGTCATAGCTTGGCGAATGGGTCGCATAACGCCTTCAACCAACGGCAAGTACAGTCATCTACTTGCCAGAGATTAGGTCTAAACAAAATCTATATCCTCCTACAGCTTGGTGAATAGTTCGTATAACGCCTTCAATCCAATGGCAAATACAGCCATCG
>NW_017008303.1:0-203 GCF_001483705.2 Eufriesea mexicana | reverse complement strand
GGTTAAGTTACGTTTGGTTATGTTACGTTTGGCTATGTTAGGATATGCTACTTCGACCTTAGCTCTATACACTACTATTGGGTGCATTTCTTCGCTTTAATGTGCTCTAGTATACGCTGCATGGCTCTACGAAGGAAATAAATAGCGGTCGCGGCACGTTATACTGGGCTATGCTACGTTCGGTTAGGTTGGTATATGCCTGG
>NW_017008302.1:0-203 GCF_001483705.2 Eufriesea mexicana | reverse complement strand
TTAGGATATCCTTGACTTTTGTGTTTTACACTGCAACTCCGCGGATGTCTGTTGTCCGCTGTGTTTCTGCATATTCTGCTTGCCTCTGGGGAGGCCAGCAATTGTGGTCTCGCCGCGTTAGGTTGGGATAGGTTAGCCTCGGGTAGCTTTGGTTGTGCTAGGCTATGGTAGGATACCTTCGACTTTTGTGCTATACAATGCAG
>NW_017008301.1:0-203 GCF_001483705.2 Eufriesea mexicana | reverse complement strand
CTCGGATCTGAGGAGGGCAGCAATACAGGTCTCGGCACGTCAAGAAGGGTTACGGTACGTTTGTTTACGTAACGTTTGGTTTGGTTAAGACAGGATAGCTCTGACTTTTGTGCTAGATAGTGCTATACGGTAGTCCTTTTCGCGCTGCTGTGCTGTAATATATTCTGCTTTGCTCTGGGGAGGCCAGCAATAGTGATCTTGGC
>NW_017008300.1:0-203 GCF_001483705.2 Eufriesea mexicana | reverse complement strand
TGACATGACCTGACCTGACGTGACCTGACCTGACGTGACCTGACCTGACTGATCTGACCTGACTTGGACTGACCTGGCCTGACCTGAACTGACCAGAACTGACCTTACCTGAGCTGACATTACCTGACACGACCTGACCAGTCCTGACTTTAACCGGCCATACCTGAACTGACCTGGCCGGGCATGATCTGGCATGACCTGAC
>NW_017008299.1:0-203 GCF_001483705.2 Eufriesea mexicana | reverse complement strand
ATGCTACGTTCGGTTGGGTTACGTTAGTATTGGTTAAGTTTGGGTAGCTTTGACTTACGCGGTGTAAACTGTTTTTCTGTGGATTTCTGCGCTCTATTATGTGCTAGTATGTACTGCTTGGCTATGGCGTGGCCAATAATAGCGGTCCCGGCACGTTAGGTTCAAATGTAATACGTATGGTTATGTGACGTTGGGTTAGGTTT
>NW_017008298.1:0-203 GCF_001483705.2 Eufriesea mexicana | reverse complement strand
CATCCATCGGTACTTCCTTCCTTCCATACGCCCACCCATCCATACGTCCACCCATTCATACATCCATCGAACCATTCATCCATACATGCATAAATCCACACATCCATACATACATCCATACATCCATTCATTCATGTATCCGTACATCAGTACAACAATACATCCATCCATCCATATATCCTGCCATCCACACATACATCCAT
>NW_017008297.1:0-203 GCF_001483705.2 Eufriesea mexicana | reverse complement strand
GAATAGACCTATTCTCTGGCAAGTAGATGACTGTACTTGCCATTGGATTCAAGGCGTTAGGCGCTCTTTGCACCAAGCTATAGCATGTTATAGATTTTGCATAGACCTATTTTCTGGCAAGTAGATGTCTGTACATGCCGTTGAATTGAAGGCGTTAGGCGGTCTATTCACCAAGCTATAACAGATTATAGATTTTCGATATA
>NW_017008296.1:0-203 GCF_001483705.2 Eufriesea mexicana | reverse complement strand
TCGCAAACTCTCGTGCCACGGACGCTTTCTCTGGACACCACAGGGACAAGCAGAGTATAGTAGAGTAATGTAGAGCGCAGACAATCACCGAATATCAGTGTATAGCGCGCAAGTCAATGTTACCCTATCCTAGACTGAACAAGGTAACATAACCAAACGCAACGTAATCCAAGCTAACGTGCCTAGACAACAGTAGCCGGCAG
>NW_017008295.1:0-203 GCF_001483705.2 Eufriesea mexicana | reverse complement strand
TGCCTCTGCGGAGGCCAGCAGTAGTAGTCTGGCCATGTTAGGATGAGTTAGGATTCGTTTGGAATTTTACGTTTGGCTAGGTTAGCATAGGGTAGTTTAGACATCTGTGCAGTACACTGCTGTTCGCAGGATTTAAGTGCTCCAATGTGACCTAATATGCTCTGCTTGGCTATGTGGTGGACAGTAGTAGTGGTCTCGGTACG
>NW_017008294.1:0-203 GCF_001483705.2 Eufriesea mexicana | reverse complement strand
CTTTAGTGGTATATACTGCCTTTCTGTAGATTTCAGCTCTCTACTGTGCCCTGGCATGCTCTGCTTGGCCCTGAGGACACTAGCAATAATGGTCCCGTCTGGTAAGGTCTAGCTGGTCTACGTTTGTTTAGGATAGGTTACGTCAGGTAAGGTTAGGGTACCTCTGACGTTTGTGCTATTCGATGCCCTTCGGAGACTTTCTG
>NW_017008293.1:0-203 GCF_001483705.2 Eufriesea mexicana | reverse complement strand
AAAAATTACGAAAGATCGCTGTGTTTCCAGCGGTTCGCTCGGAATTAGTCCCATTCCCTAGCGGTCCTAGTAACTTTCGTCATCCCGTAACTAGCTGCCTCCATCGACAGGCTTATCCAACGAGGGGAACGAAGAGGGATAGAAAAATCAAGGACTCGTCGAGATGGAGGTGTAAACCATTCACCGGATATCTTTACGCGAAA
>NW_017008292.1:0-203 GCF_001483705.2 Eufriesea mexicana | reverse complement strand
CGAATCAGTGAAATCTGTTCGCCAAGCCGCAGCCGTTTCGCTTCCTGCTAGGATTCCTTGGCCCCACAGGCCAGTAGTCGAGGGGGCATGATAAATTGTTCGTCGCGTTAATTATTACGTGCCGGTGCACCCGCATGACTGCGACATGGTCAACCGGAACCCCCGAAGGGTGGCTGCTCGTACCATCCGAGTTCGGATTTTTC
>NW_017008291.1:0-203 GCF_001483705.2 Eufriesea mexicana | reverse complement strand
GGTTTGGATATCGGTCCATCGTATTGATCTAGGTTGCGTCTGGCTACGTTACTTTAGTTTGGTCTAGGTTTGGATAGATTTGTCTTTCGCGGTATACGCTGATATTAAATGGGCTTCTACGCTCTGCTGTGCCATACTACAATCTGTTTGGCAGTGGGGAGTCCAGCAATAGTGGTCGCGACACGTTAGGTTGAGTTAGGCTA
>NW_017008290.1:0-203 GCF_001483705.2 Eufriesea mexicana | reverse complement strand
TATGGTGGATAGGTTTGTGGATGTATGGATGTATGAATGTATGGATGTATGGATGGATGGATGGATGGATGTATGTATGGATATATGTATTTATGTATGTATGGATGGATGGATGTATGGATGTATGGATGTATATCTGCATGGATGTATGGATGGATGGATGTATGAGTGAATGGATGTATGAAAGAATGAATGGATGGATG
>NW_017008289.1:0-203 GCF_001483705.2 Eufriesea mexicana | reverse complement strand
AAGCTATAACAGGTTATAGATTTTCAATAGACCTATTCTCTGGCAAGTAAATGGCTGTAATTGGCATTTGTTGAAAGCATTATGCGACCTATTCAGCAAGCTATAACAGATTGTAGATTTTGAATAGACCTATTCTCTGGCAAGTAGATGACTGTTCCTGCCATTGGATTGAAGGCGTTAGGCGTTCTATTCACGAAGCTATA
>NW_017008288.1:0-203 GCF_001483705.2 Eufriesea mexicana | reverse complement strand
AGGTCAGGCAAGGTCAGGTCTAGTTAGATCAGGTCATGTCAGGTGAGGTCAAGTCAGGTCAGGACAGGGCCGGCCAGGTCAGGCCAGGTCAGGCCAGGCGAGGCCAGGTCGTGTCAGTTCATGCCAGGTCCGGTCAGTCAGGTCAAGTCAGGTCAGTCAGGACAGGCCAGGTCAGCTCAGGTCAGATTAGTCAGGACAGGTCA
>NW_017008287.1:0-203 GCF_001483705.2 Eufriesea mexicana | reverse complement strand
TCAATAAAATTGAACTTTCCTGGCAGATTCTACAGGATTGCAATGGCTATAGCTCGCCAAAAGTATCTTTCCTCCAAACTTATGCCAGGAAGCTAGTTCACCAAGATATTAATCGAAAATGTCAATAAAATTGAAATTTTCAGCCCGATTCTGCGGCATTGCAATGGCTATAGCAGGCCAAAAGTATCTTTCCTCCTTACTTA
>NW_017008286.1:0-203 GCF_001483705.2 Eufriesea mexicana | reverse complement strand
TGCATAAGTAAGGAGGAATGATCCTTTTGGAGTGCTATTGAGATTGCAATGTCGTAGAATCTGTCTGGAAAATTCAATCTTATTGACATTTTTGACTAGTGTCGTTGAAAGCTAACTTTCTTGCATAAGCAAGGTGGAACGAATCAATTGGCGTGCTATAGCCATTTCAATACTATAGAATCTGGATGGAAAATTCAATTTTA
>NW_017008285.1:0-203 GCF_001483705.2 Eufriesea mexicana | reverse complement strand
ATTCCAATTACTATCTTATTTTATTTCACTATCTTCGATTGCATCCAAAGGACTCAATTTTAACCCTCTGTACCACTTCCAACGTAACCTCCTGTGTGAATGTTAATTTACCCATTTACCCAAAGATCCGCAATCTCATGCTGTTATCACTAAACCTACCAAACTTTTTGTTGTGATTTCTAGGATGAAATCAAGAAACGTTT
>NW_017008284.1:0-203 GCF_001483705.2 Eufriesea mexicana | reverse complement strand
AGAATCTTTCATCATTATTAATGCAAGAAAGTTAGCTCACCACGATATTAGTCGAAAATGTCAGTAAAATTGAATATTCCTGGCAGCTTCTATTGCACTGCAATGGCTATTGCGTGCCAATAGAATCTTTCCTTCTTATGTATGCAGGGATGACAGCTTACCACAATATTAGTCGAATTTTTCAACAAAACTGTATTTTCCAT
>NW_017008283.1:0-203 GCF_001483705.2 Eufriesea mexicana | reverse complement strand
CTTTTGGTGTTAAATTCTTCGCAATCTTTGGACCTAACGTTTGGGAATTTCTTTTATAACAATTGGTAGAGTATCTCCGAGTTTTATGTATACTTCGCCCGTCGCGAATGGTCAACTTGACAGCCGAGTCTGGGCCTGAACGGAACGGCAAGCAAAATGGGCTGGACACTTAACGTGTTAAGAGAGGATGATAAAGGGAAAAG
>NW_017008282.1:0-203 GCF_001483705.2 Eufriesea mexicana | reverse complement strand
CCTTATTTACGCAGAAAGGCTTGCTCACCACAATATTGTCGAAAATGTGAATAAAATTGGACTCTTCAGACAGATTATATTGCAGTGCAATGGCTATAGGAAATCAATAGGATCTTTCCTCCTTATTTACGCATAAAGGCTTTCTCACAGCAATATTGGATGAAAATGTTAATAAGATTGAATTTTCCGGGCAGTATCAAATG
>NW_017008281.1:0-203 GCF_001483705.2 Eufriesea mexicana | reverse complement strand
AGGTCTGACTTTTGTGATGTACACCGCTGATCGTGGGATATCTACGCTCTACATTGCTCTACTTGACTATGCTCTACACTGGGGAGGCCGGTAATAGTGTTCTTGGCCGGTTAGGTTGGGTTAGGCTATGTTTGGTGAGGTTATGTTACCTTGGGTTAGGCTTGGGTTGCTTTGACTATCGTGGTGTAGACTGCTTTTCGGTC
>NW_017008280.1:0-203 GCF_001483705.2 Eufriesea mexicana | reverse complement strand
TTGCAACTGGATTCCTGAAGTCTATGGAAATGCATACTTTTATTTAAAGAAGCAGTTGGGTCTAGACAGAAATATATTTTGCAATTTATTGATTCGTAGAAATTCACTTTTCATTTTGCACTCTTTATGGAATATTTTTGTGTTTTGTACTTAAAAACATGTGCAATGCGTTAAATAGGTATTTCGTTCTCGTGTAGAACATT
>NW_017008279.1:0-203 GCF_001483705.2 Eufriesea mexicana | reverse complement strand
TGCATATAACAAAAGTCGTAGCTATCCTCTCCTAACCAAACCAATCGTAGCATACCCAAACGTTAACTAACACAACCTAACGTGCAGCTACTGCTACTGCTAGCCTCCCTAGGGACGAGCACAGTAAAATAAAGCAAAGTAGATCGCAGATGACCACCGTATAAAAGTCTATACTAAGAAATTCAAAGCTATCCGGACTTAAC
>NW_017008278.1:0-203 GCF_001483705.2 Eufriesea mexicana | reverse complement strand
TCATGAATGTGCTTGGAAAATGACTGATTGAGGAATTTTGGGTGAACGTGACAAAACGAATCGTGTGAGAAATGTTGAGAATTAGAATGAAAAGGAATGACTGCGTGAATGGGGGTATATAGGGTACAATAAAAATGGATGTGGGACAGTCTTCGAGTAGAATCTGGGAGCAGAGAGTCAGACCAAAGAGAGTCGAGAGTGTA
>NW_017008277.1:0-203 GCF_001483705.2 Eufriesea mexicana | reverse complement strand
AAAATTCAATTTTATTGACATTTTCGACTAATTTCGTTGTGAGATAGCTTCCTTGCATAGGTAAGGAGGAAAGATACTATTGGCTTGCGAATAGGCATTGCAATGCTATAGAATCTTGCTGGAAAGTTCAATATTATTGTCAGTTACGACTATTATCGTAGTGAGCTATTTTTCTTGCATAAATGAGCAGGGTAGATTCTATT
>NW_017008276.1:0-203 GCF_001483705.2 Eufriesea mexicana | reverse complement strand
TGTACTTGCCATTGGATTGAAGGCGTTAGGCGATCTAATCGCCAAGTTGTGACAGCTTATAGATTTTGAATGGACTTATTCTCTGGCGAGCAGGTGCTGCACTTGCAAGTGGATTGAAGGCGTTAAGCGACCTATTCACAAAGCTATAATAGACTATTGGTTTTGTGTAGACATAATCTCTGGCAAGTGGATGGCTGTACTGG
>NW_017008275.1:0-203 GCF_001483705.2 Eufriesea mexicana | reverse complement strand
AGCTATCTTTGTTATATAATTAAGCAGGAAGGATTAAACTGGCGTGCTATTGCCGTCGCAATGCTATAGAATATGGCTCAAAAGTTCTATTTTATTGACATTTTCGACTAATATCATGATGAGCTGACTTTCTTGCATTTATAAGAAGGAAAGTTTCTATTGGCGTGCTATAGCCTTTGTAATGCTATAGAATCTGCCTGGAA
>NW_017008274.1:0-203 GCF_001483705.2 Eufriesea mexicana | reverse complement strand
CCTATGCAAAGAAGCTAGCTTACCACGATACTTGTTGAAAATGACAATAAAATTGAATTTTCCGGCCAGACTCTATAGCACTGCAAAGGTTATAGCTTGCCAATATAATCTTTCCTGCTTGTTTATATAGGAAAGTTGGTTCACCACGATATTAGTCGAAAATTACAATAAAACTGAATTTTCCAGGACGATTCTATAGCATT
>NW_017008273.1:0-203 GCF_001483705.2 Eufriesea mexicana | reverse complement strand
GGCCAATAGAACCTTTCCTCCTTATTTATGCAAGAAAGGTAGCTCACCACGAAATTAGTCGAAAATATCAATAAAATTGAACTTTCCAGGCAGATTCTATTGCATTGCCATGGCTATAGCACGCCAAAGGGATCTCTCCACCTTAGATTGCAAGGACGTTAGCTCAACGCGATATTAGTCGAAAATGTCAATAAAATTGAATT
>NW_017008272.1:0-203 GCF_001483705.2 Eufriesea mexicana | reverse complement strand
CAGACTTGACATGACCTGACATGACCTGAACTGACCTGACCTGATCTGACCTGACCCGACCTGACCTGACCTGACCTTACCTGACCTTACCTGACCTGTCCTGACCTAACCGGACTGATCTGACCTGACCTGACCTGACATGGACTGACCTGGCCTGACCTGAACTGACCTGAGCTGACACTACCTGACCTGACCTTACCCGA
>NW_017008271.1:0-203 GCF_001483705.2 Eufriesea mexicana | reverse complement strand
GGCGCCGAGACCACTATTTCTGCCTTTCCCAGAGCCAAGTTGAACATATGAGATCACAGTGGACCTGGGAAGTCCACCGAGCAGCAGCGTGTAACACAAAAGTCAAAGCTGTCCTTTCCTAGCTTAACCAATCGTAACACAATGAAACGTTACCTAACCCGACCTAACGTGCCAAGACCGCTATTGCTGACTTCCACAGATCC
>NW_017008270.1:0-203 GCF_001483705.2 Eufriesea mexicana | reverse complement strand
CAATGCTATAGAATCTGGCTGCAAAGCTCAGTTTTGTTGATATTTTCGTCTAATATCATGGCGTGCTAACCTTCATGCATAAACATGGATGGAAGATTCTATTGGTCGGCTGTAGCCATTGCAATGCTTTAGAATGTGAATGGAAAGTTCAATTTTATTGTCATTTTCGACTTATATCGTGGTGAGATAACTTCCTTGCAAAA
>NW_017008269.1:0-203 GCF_001483705.2 Eufriesea mexicana | reverse complement strand
TGCATTGCAAAGGCTATAGCACTCCGAACGGATCTTTCCTGCGTACCAATGCAAGGAAGTTATATCCCCACGAAAATAGTTGAAAATGTCAATAAAATTGAATTTTCCAGGTAGATTCTATCGCATTGCAATGCCTATAACACGCCAATAGTATCTATCCTACTTATATATACGAGAAAGTTATCTCATCACCATATTAGCCG
>NW_017008268.1:0-203 GCF_001483705.2 Eufriesea mexicana | reverse complement strand
TTTATGCAACAAAATTCGCTCACCACGATATTAGTCGAATATGTCAATAAAATTGAATTTTCCTTTCGGATTCAATAGCATTGCAATGGCTGCAGCATGCCAGTAAATTCTTGCATCCTTATTTATCCAACAAAACCAGATCACCACTATAGCAGCCGAAAATGTCAATAAAATTGAATTCTCCATTCAAACTGTATAGCATT
>NW_017008267.1:0-203 GCF_001483705.2 Eufriesea mexicana | reverse complement strand
TATGGATGTATGTATTGATGTGTGTATGGACGTATGTATGGATGTATGGATGAATGTATGAAAGGATGTGTATATGGGTGTATGTATGGATGTATGGATGAACGTATGGATGTATGCATGGATGGATGGTTGTATTGTTGGACGGTTTTATGGATGTACGGATGTGTGGATTTATGGATGTTTGGATGGATGTATGTATGGGT
>NW_017008266.1:0-203 GCF_001483705.2 Eufriesea mexicana | reverse complement strand
TGCCTATGTTGCGCTTGGTAAGGACAGGATAGGACCACTATGACGTTTGTGCTGTACACTGCCTTTCGGAGGGTACCGGCGCTCTACGTTGCTCTACTGTGCTCTACTCGACTCTGGGGTGGTCCGCAATACTGGTAGCGGTTCGGTGTATTTTTGCGATCTAGTCGGCCCTGATATGTTCTGCTTGGCTCAGGGGAGGCCAG
>NW_017008265.1:0-203 GCF_001483705.2 Eufriesea mexicana | reverse complement strand
CCAATAGCAAGTACAGCCATCTACATGCCAGAGAATAGGTCTATTCAAAATCTAAAATCTGTTGTAGCATGGTGAATAGATCACCTAACGCCTTCAATCCAATGGCATGTACTGCCATCTACTTGCCTGAGAATAGGTCGATACAAAATCCATAATCTGTTATATCTTGGTGAATAGATCGCCTAACGCCTTCAATCCTATGG
>NW_017008264.1:0-203 GCF_001483705.2 Eufriesea mexicana | reverse complement strand
GGTACACGACTACGTGAAACATTATGCCGAATCTCATAATAGCAACACGTCAATAGATAGACACCAATTGCACCATGGTTAAAGAAACTCCACTGGAGATTTTCCTCTTGAGTGTTTATATTTGTTGTTGGTTGATCGCTATTGCTGATAAATTTCTATAAATCTGTTGTCGATATATAGAAATAGAAAAGGAAAAAGGAAAA
>NW_017008263.1:0-203 GCF_001483705.2 Eufriesea mexicana | reverse complement strand
ACATAGCCGAACGCAGCCTAACACAGCCTAACGTGCCGAGGCCGCTATTGCTGGCCTCCCGGCACCAATCATTGCATACTAGAGCACGGTAGAGCGCAGAAATCCAACGGATATCAGTATATAGCACAAAGGTCAAAACCATCCAATCCTAACCTAACCAAGCGTAGCATAGGCGGAGGCAACGTATCCGAAACTGACGTGCC
>NW_017008262.1:0-203 GCF_001483705.2 Eufriesea mexicana | reverse complement strand
CACATAACAGTTTACAGGACGAAAGTTAAACCCACCCCAAACCAACCTTAGCCTAAACCAAACCAATAGAACTTAACCTGCCTCAAATTAACGTGCCGAGAGCGTCATTGCTGGCATCCCCATAGCCAAGGAAAAGGCAATAGTTGGGAGTAGAACGCAGAAGCCCGTAGAAACGCAGTGAACATCAGAAAAGTCAAATATAG
>NW_017008261.1:0-203 GCF_001483705.2 Eufriesea mexicana | reverse complement strand
ATGCTAACTCCCCATTCACTATTCTCTTTAAACGAAACCATAAGAAACGAAGGAAACTGTAAGGAACGAAAAACCATAAGTCAATTTTGAACCACTTTTGCATCGAAAGATCGAAAGCTCGTGATTCGGAGAGATTCTGTGGCCTTCATCAGGATCTCAATCGTCCTCGCAAACAGGAAACAAAAAGCAAAAATAAATAAATT
>NW_017008260.1:0-203 GCF_001483705.2 Eufriesea mexicana | reverse complement strand
ATAGCAATTCGAAGACTTTCTGCTGGAACGTCGAGAATATTTTTGAAACGGTAAATAAGGAATTGGGTATAAATTAACGCTTAACTCTTTTAGTGTTGAGCGAAAAACGGATGCCTATGCGAAGATAACCGGACGAATTTGACGAATTTGACGAATTTACTAAGATTTGGGAAAAAGCCAATAAAAATCAAACTATGAATGAT
>NW_017008259.1:0-203 GCF_001483705.2 Eufriesea mexicana | reverse complement strand
TAGCTGGCCAATGGAATCTTCCCTCCTTATTTATGCACGAAAGTTACCACACAACGATATTAGACGAAATTGTTATTAAAACTGATTTTCCGAGGCAGATTCTTTAGCATTGTAATGGCTATAGCACGGCAATAGCATCCTTCCTTCCTATTTATACAAGAAAGTTAGCTCACCACGATATTAGTCGAAAATGTCATTAAAAC
>NW_017008258.1:0-203 GCF_001483705.2 Eufriesea mexicana | reverse complement strand
TCCTTACGTATGCAAGGGAGTTAGCTCACTACGATATACGTCGAAAATGTCAATAAAATTGAATTTCCCGGTCAGATTCTAAAGCATTGCAATGGCAATAGCGCGCCAATTGAATCTTTCCTAATTATTTATGCAAGAGGGTTGGCTCACGACGATATAAGTCGAAAATATCAATAAAGTTGAATTTCCCAGCCTGAATATAC
>NW_017008257.1:0-203 GCF_001483705.2 Eufriesea mexicana | reverse complement strand
AATTCCAAACAACGATCGCAAGTCAAAACCTTCGCTGGCATCACCTACGAAAATATTACGCTTATTATACTACGAACACCACGTTCTTAAATACCACACTACTTGAATTCTATTTCAATAGAGAAAAAAGAAAAAAAAAAAAATATTAAATCTCGAATTATACAAACAAAATCAACACGTACAAAATTCTCTTCAACGAAATA
>NW_017008256.1:0-203 GCF_001483705.2 Eufriesea mexicana | reverse complement strand
TGTATGTATGGATGAATGGTTGTATGGATGGATGGATGGATGTATGGATGGATTGCGGTATGGTTGCATGTATGTATGGATGAATGGTTGTATGGAAGGATGGATGTACGGATGGGTGGATGTATGGTTGTATGGATGTGTGGATGTATGGATGTATGGATGTATGGACGGATGGATGTATGGTTAGGTGGATTTATGGATGG
>NW_017008255.1:0-203 GCF_001483705.2 Eufriesea mexicana | reverse complement strand
GGATGGACGGATTTATGGATGTGAGGATGTATTAATGTAAGGATGGGTGGATGTTTGGATGGATAGATGTATGGATCGATGGATGTATGGATGGGTACTCGTATGGATGGTTGGATGTATGGTTCGATGGATGTATGGATGGATGGATGTATGTACGGATGAATGGTTGGATGGATGGACCGATGTATGGATAGATTGAGGTA
>NW_017008254.1:0-203 GCF_001483705.2 Eufriesea mexicana | reverse complement strand
TCTGCACGACCCTGGATGTCCAGTAATAGTGGTCGCCTCACGTCAGGTTGTGTTATCTTATGTTTGGCTATGATACGTTTGGTTATGATAGGTCTGGGATACTTTGTCTTTTGCGCTGTAAGCTGCTAATCGGTGGATTCCTGTTGGCTCCTGCGATCTAATATGCTCTGCTTTGCTGTGGCGAGGCTTGAAATTGTGGGCGC
>NW_017008253.1:0-203 GCF_001483705.2 Eufriesea mexicana | reverse complement strand
CTAAGCACTTTAGGCTAAGTTAGGTTTCGTTTTGTTGTGTTCTGTTTCGTTAGGTCAGGCTAGGGTAGCTTTGACTTTTGTTGCATAAACTGCTTTTCAGCAGATTTCTGCGTTCTACTGTGATCTTGAATGCACTGCTTGCCTCTGTGGATGCCAGCAATACTGATCACCGCACGTTAAGCGGAGTTAGATTACGTTTGGTT
>NW_017008252.1:0-203 GCF_001483705.2 Eufriesea mexicana | reverse complement strand
GAAAGTCCTCGAACTTCCTTCAACTAGGAATCCATCTATTGGCGAGGGTGAGAACATTGATCGGTACACTTTCTTCGTCGATCACTCATTTCCCACGTGACCTCGCCCTTCATGGGCCAGGTACTTCAGACACTCGAATACATTCCTAGACTTTCGTTCATTGCTTGCACCCGATTCGGTCATAAATATCCCACAGAATGCTA
>NW_017008251.1:0-203 GCF_001483705.2 Eufriesea mexicana | reverse complement strand
ACACAGCGATTCCACGGATTTCTGCCATCTACTTCTGCCGTCTACTCGACAGCAATTGTGGTTGCGGCATTCTGGATTGCTTTAGGTTACGTTTGCTTATGTTACGATTGTGTAGGTTAGGAGAGCATAGCTTTGACTTTAGTGCTCTAGTCTGCTATTAGGTGGATTTCTGCGCCCTAGTGTGGACTAACGTTTTCATCTTG
>NW_017008250.1:0-203 GCF_001483705.2 Eufriesea mexicana | reverse complement strand
ACAGTGCTTTAATATTTTCAGCTTGGCTCCGGGAAGGCCAGCAACAGTGATCCCGGCACGTTTCGTTGAGACAATATACGTTCGGTTATGTTGGCTTAGGCAATGTTTGGTCAGGGTAGCTTTAACTTTTGCGCTGAACACTGCTATTCGTTGGATTTCAACGCTCTACTGTGCTCTAGTATGGCCTGCCTGACTCTGGGGTA
>NW_017008249.1:0-203 GCF_001483705.2 Eufriesea mexicana | reverse complement strand
CTAAAATTATAAAACCGCGTTTCAAGTACCGAATATGTGGGTCTGAGAATGTCGGTATTGCAGTTTCGACATGCTGCTGTGCGCTTCCTAGGCAAGCTGGGACAGCGAGCCTTCGACATGCGAGAGCTTACAGTCTGCCTTACAAGCACGTGTAGCTTTTGCGAGGTTTCGAGCTTGCGAGATTTTTTGGTGATTTTTCGCAG
>NW_017008248.1:0-203 GCF_001483705.2 Eufriesea mexicana | reverse complement strand
AAATGTCAATAAAATTGAATTTTCCAGTCAGATTCTACAGCATTGCAATGGCTATAGCATGGCTACAGAATCTTTTCTCCATATTTACGCAATATAATTAGCTCACCACGATATGAGTCGAACATGTCAGTAAAACTGATTTTTCCAGTCAGATTCTATAGCATTGCAATGGCTATAGCATGCCAATAGCATCGTTTCTCCTT
>NW_017008247.1:0-203 GCF_001483705.2 Eufriesea mexicana | reverse complement strand
TCTACACGACTGGCAAATACGATACGTCGTAATCACTCTATTGAGCAAACCGTATTTACTCGGTATCCGACTAACGTGCCTCTGTCCTCCAAGACGTCCGTCTACCGAACAGTCCATCTCCGCATCTTAATATTCATAGTGGCCTCGTTCGCCTGATCCTGTCGACTGAAATTTGCAAACTGGAGCGTGGGATTTCACGCGAC
>NW_017008246.1:0-203 GCF_001483705.2 Eufriesea mexicana | reverse complement strand
GGCGTCGGTCGTCGTTGCGGATGTTCCGCCGTTCGGTCTGCTACCGTGAAGGGAGGGGGGCTGAATATACCGACACCTCCACCGGGGCGGCGACGGTTCTCCTGAAGAATGGGCCGTTTCGTTGAGGCGTATGATTCGACGGCCCTTGATGACCGCCTGCCGAGCCCGGATGAGGAAGCAGAGCAGCCGTCGGCACCAGCAGA
>NW_017008245.1:0-203 GCF_001483705.2 Eufriesea mexicana | reverse complement strand
AAGTTAATTTTATTGACATTTTTGTGCAACATTGTTGTGAGCAAACCTTTCTGCGTAAATAGGTAGGAATGATTCCATTGGGTTGCTATAGCCATTGCATTGCAACAGAATCTGACTGAAAAGTTCAATTTTATTGACACCTTCGGATAATATCGTAGCGAGAATGGTTCTCTGCATAAATAAGGAGGAAAGTTTCTATTGGT
>NW_017008244.1:0-203 GCF_001483705.2 Eufriesea mexicana | reverse complement strand
AAGTGGAGGTTAGAGCGACATGGTATTAGAAATTTCGAGTATACGTGTCTCGGGTCGGGTTCATAGGGACTCGGGTCGGGACCCGAGTGCTCGGTATACGCACCTGACAACTATAGTTCATGTACCCAGTGACAGGAGGGTTCGAGGTTAGAAGTTCATTGAAGTGACTCGGTGAACCTGCGAGAAATACCTATCTCAAAAAT
>NW_017008243.1:0-203 GCF_001483705.2 Eufriesea mexicana | reverse complement strand
TAGGCAAGAAAGATAGCTAACCACGATAACAGTCGAAACTGTCAATAGTATTGAACTTTCCAGGCAGATACTATTTCATTGCAAAGCCTATTGGCACGCCAATAGTGTCTTTCCTCCTTACCTATGCAAGGGAGCTATCCCACCACGAAATTAGCTGAAAATGTCAATAAAATTGAATTTTCCAGGAAGATTCTATTGCATTG
>NW_017008242.1:0-203 GCF_001483705.2 Eufriesea mexicana | reverse complement strand
ATCATAAAATACAGGTCTAGCTCTATTGTCGTTCCGTTCCGATAACAAATCTGACCGAAACACGATCGAGTCGATGCGTACCAAGTCGATGCGATCGGTTGAATGAGGTATTATATTCATATTCATTTGTATGTACATATTATGAGTCAAATAATTTATTTGACATTATACTAAACTGCTAAATCGAACTACATACTTTCCAT
>NW_017008241.1:0-203 GCF_001483705.2 Eufriesea mexicana | reverse complement strand
GGTTTGGCTGTGTTTGATTTGGGTAGCTTTAACTTTCGTCCTGTATACCAATATATGGTTGTTCTTTGCGTTCTACTCTGCTGTAGTTTGTCCTGCTTGGTTCTGTGGCGGGCAGCAATATCGGTCTCGGCAGGTTAGTATGTGTTAGGCGATGTTTGGTTTTGTTGTGTTGGCTTGGGTTTGCCTTTGGTTGCTTCGGCTTT
>NW_017008240.1:0-203 GCF_001483705.2 Eufriesea mexicana | reverse complement strand
GTTGTTGTTTGCCTAGCAAATAGTTTTGAAAATTTCCAGGAAAATATCTATACGTTAGAATTGTAACTAGATTTGTCACTAGAATTGTAACTAGAATTACTATAGAATTGTAACTAGAATTACTATAGAATTGTAACTATAATTACTATAGAATTGTAACTAGAATTGTAACTAGAATTGTAACTAGAACTACTACAGAATTG
>NW_017008239.1:0-203 GCF_001483705.2 Eufriesea mexicana | reverse complement strand
GTCCACTGCAATGCGGTTGCTTTCTGGGCTTTACTGTACTCTAGTACATTCTGCTCGTCCCTGAGTGGTCCAGCAATTGTGGTCTCGTCTAGTTAGGTTTAGATATGTTACGCTTGGTTATGTTGATTGTATACGTTAGAATAGGATAGCTTTGACTTTTGTGCTATTCACTTCAGTGCGGCGGGATTATGCGCTCTGCTGTG
>NW_017008238.1:0-203 GCF_001483705.2 Eufriesea mexicana | reverse complement strand
TCTCCTAACCTAACCAACGGTAACATTACCAAACGTATCATAGCTCCACCTAACGTGCCGCGGAAACTGTTGCTGGCCTCCACAGAGCGAAGCAGAGCGCAGTAGTGGAGAGTACAACACAAGAATCCATATAATCGTATTGTATATCAGAAAAGTCAAAGCTACACTTACCTAATCCAAACGAACTGAACATCAGAAAACGT
>NW_017008237.1:0-203 GCF_001483705.2 Eufriesea mexicana | reverse complement strand
CGACATATCGCTCCTTACCTGTCCCAAACCCCTTGGCTCTCAATTTCTAAGACGCCTTCTTCCAATGAAGCAACGCAATTTTTAGGAGTAATGCTCTTTGAAGTACACGTGAAGGGTGTACACGAAGGGTGAATGTTCGTGCGATAATTGTCTGAAATATTGCGAAGAAGAAAGAAGAAGAAAGGAGATACGAAATATATTTT
>NW_017008236.1:0-203 GCF_001483705.2 Eufriesea mexicana | reverse complement strand
ATGCTATAGAATTTGACTGGAAAATACAATTTTATTGACATTTCGAATAGCATACTGTTGAGCTAATTATCAGGAATAAATGAGCAGAAAAGATTCTATTGGCACGCAATAGCCGTTGCAATGCTACAGAATTGGAATTTAAAATTCAATTTTATTGACGTTTTGCCTAATATCGTGGTGACCTAATTTTCTTGTAAAAATAA
>NW_017008235.1:0-203 GCF_001483705.2 Eufriesea mexicana | reverse complement strand
TGGCAATAGCACGCCAGTAGAATCCTTCCTCCTTATATTCGCAAGAAAGTTTGGTCACCACGATATTAGCCGAAAATATCAATAAAATTGAATTTTCAAGCCAGATTTTATAGCATTTTAATGGCCATAGCGCGCAAATGGAATATTTCATACTCATTTATGCAATACAGTTATTTCACCACGATATTAGTCGAAAATGTCAA
>NW_017008234.1:0-203 GCF_001483705.2 Eufriesea mexicana | reverse complement strand
ATGGATGTATGGATGTACGTATGAATTGATGCACGGATGAATGGATGTATGGATGAATGGATGTATGGATGGATAGATGTATGCATGTGTGTATGCATGAATGTTTGTTTGAGTGGATGTATGGGTGTATGGATGTATTTATGTATGGATGAATGGATGTACGTATGAATTGATGCACGGATGTATGGATGTATGGATGAATG
>NW_017008233.1:0-203 GCF_001483705.2 Eufriesea mexicana | reverse complement strand
ATGTTTCGCTCAGAACGCCATGGGAGTGGACCGCTAGATGCAAGATTTGTTCTAATACCTTTGTGATTGATATTCTGATAAAAATTTTTAATCGATCAATGACGTATTTTTGATTTCAAAGTATCTTCTAATTAGCGGTTATATTCAAAATGCACTAACCGTCAATTTTCATTTAATTTTTCACCAGTGACCACCGTGGCATC
>NW_017008232.1:0-203 GCF_001483705.2 Eufriesea mexicana | reverse complement strand
CAATTGACGACACAGTACTGAGTACAGCCACCATCACAGCATTGTAATCGATGAAATGCTCATGTTTCTGATGATCCATGCTTCAAAGCCATCCTAGATAAGTTACTGCGTAGAACGGTATTGGCTAGAGATAATTACACCTGACAGAGCGGTCCCTAGTACACCCAACAACAGAGAACTGTGGCCGCTGTATTAATGTGATC
>NW_017008231.1:0-203 GCF_001483705.2 Eufriesea mexicana | reverse complement strand
CTTTCCACTAATATCCTCTGCTTGGCTCTGGGGAGGGGAGCAATCGCTGTAGTGGCACTTCAACATGTTTCAGGCTGCGTTTGTATACATTACGTCAGGCTGGGTTAGGAGGCGGCAGCATTGACTATTGTGCTATACAGTGCCATTCGGTAGATATCTGCGTCCTACTCCGCTCTTATATGTTCCACTTGGCTCTGGCGAGA
>NW_017008230.1:0-203 GCF_001483705.2 Eufriesea mexicana | reverse complement strand
ATACATCCATACAGATATACATCCATACATCCATAAATCCGCTCACGCAAACGTTCGTTCATACATACATTCGTACATCCATACATATGCACATACATACATCCATACATACATACATCCATCCATCCATCCATACACCGATGAATCCATACATCCATCCATTCATACATCCATACATCCATCCATACATACATCAATCCATC
>NW_017008229.1:0-203 GCF_001483705.2 Eufriesea mexicana | reverse complement strand
GTGCCAGAAACAGTGGCCGTGGTGCGTTAAGATCAGTTAGGTTACTTTCTTCTTGATTTGGTTAGTTTGGGTTGGGAAAGGATATCACTTACTTCTGTGATATACACTGCCTCTTGATAGACTTCCGCTCTCTACTCTCACTAATATGTTCTTCTTGGCGATGAGGAGGCCAGCCACAGTGGTCTAGGCACGTGAGGTTTACT
>NW_017008228.1:0-203 GCF_001483705.2 Eufriesea mexicana | reverse complement strand
TAACATAACAATACGTAACCTATCTGAACATAACGCGCCGCAGCCACCATTTCTGGAATTCCCTGAGCAAAGCAGGCAACATTAGATTACAGTAGGGCGCAGAACTTTACAGAATAGCCGTGTATTGCACAAAAGTCAATGCTATCCTACACTAACCTAACAAAACGTCACATAACCAGACGCAACATGACTCAGACCAACGT
>NW_017008227.1:0-203 GCF_001483705.2 Eufriesea mexicana | reverse complement strand
ATGCTATAGCCATTGCAGTGAAATAGAATCTGACTGGAAAATCCTATGTTATTGACATTTTCGGCTAATACCGTGGTTATCTAATTTTCTGCATAAATTAGGAGGTAAGATTCCATTGGCATGCTATAGCCATTGCAATACTATAGAATCTGACTGGAAAACTCATTTTAATTGACATTTTCGACTAATGTCGTGGTGAGCTA
>NW_017008226.1:0-203 GCF_001483705.2 Eufriesea mexicana | reverse complement strand
AAAGACGTATATATCCAGACCTAACCCAAACTAAACTAACCTACACCAACGTAGCCTACCCCATCGTAACGTGCCGCGCCCGCTACTTCTGGGCCCCCCAGAGCCAAGCAGAATGCTGTATAGCGCAGTCGGGCGCATAAATCCACCGAAAAACAGAGTATAACACGAGAGTCGAAGTAACCATTACCGAAATTAACCGAACC
>NW_017008225.1:0-203 GCF_001483705.2 Eufriesea mexicana | reverse complement strand
GCTATGACTGCGTCTTCCAAACTGACTCGCGTGTGAAATGCTTCAGAATTAGCTACCGATTCAACTTTCTTTTTCTGTGCGAGTCACACATACTCGTGCTTAGAATTCAACGGGTCATCGCAGACCCAGCCAACGTCATGCAAAGTTAGGTTAAACGAAAAGTGGTTTCAGTTATACGCAGTTTGTTCTCCTTCATTGATGTG
>NW_017008224.1:0-203 GCF_001483705.2 Eufriesea mexicana | reverse complement strand
TAATATCGTGGTGAGCTAACTTCCTTGCATAAGTAAGGAGGAAAGATGCTTTCTGAGTGCTATGGCCATTGCAATGATATAGAATGTGGCTGGAATATATAATTTTGTTGACATTTTCGACTAGTGCATTGGTGAGCTATCTTCCTTGCGTAAGTAAGGAGGAAAGATACTTTTTGAGTGCTATAGTCCTTGCAATGATATAG
>NW_017008223.1:0-203 GCF_001483705.2 Eufriesea mexicana | reverse complement strand
CAGTGGACTCTGCTCGTTACGATTAGTTAGTCTACGTTAGGTTGAGTTAGATCAGGTCAGGTACGGTTAGTGTGTCTCTGTCGTTTGTGCACTTCGCTGCTATTCGGCGGCTTCTATCGCTCCAGTGTGCCCTAGGTCGATCTGCTTGGCTCTGGGAACTTCGGCAATAGTGGTCGCGGCACGCTAGATTATGTTAGGCTACG
>NW_017008222.1:0-203 GCF_001483705.2 Eufriesea mexicana | reverse complement strand
CCCGGCATCTTTGGAAGATTTCCCCACTTGAAGAGAAAGGGCAGGATGGCTTTCGCTTTTGTTGAATACACTGCTATTCTGTGCATTCCAGAGCTCTACCGTGCTGTAGTATGCTCTGATTGGCTTGGGTATGACAGGAGCAGGGCCCTCGTCTTGTTACTCTGTGTTAAGTTACGTTTGGCTATGCTACGATTCGTTAGGTT
>NW_017008221.1:0-203 GCF_001483705.2 Eufriesea mexicana | reverse complement strand
CTATCGCGGGTACCGGTCAGCGGTGGGCGATCTCCGGAGGGAGATTCGCAGAGCCAAATCTCGACAATGGGACGAACACCTCTCGACGGTCGATAGCGATACGTGGGGACGCCCCTATAAAATATTATTGGGGATGTTAGGGGCATGGGCGCCCCCCGTGACCGAGCGTATGAACCCCGAGCTCCTGCGGCGGGTGATCGATA
>NW_017008220.1:0-203 GCF_001483705.2 Eufriesea mexicana | reverse complement strand
TAACCGCCCGCGTCCGCTGTTTGTATCCTCCCCAGAGCCAATCCCAATACATTAGAGCACAGTAGGGCGCAGGAAACCGTCGAATTGCTGCTTAAGGCACAAACGTCAGAGATACCCCAATCTAACCAGACCTGAGCTAACATAACCAAACGTAGGCCAAGAGAGTGTAACGTGCCGAGACAACTATTGCTGACATTCACGGA
>NW_017008219.1:0-203 GCF_001483705.2 Eufriesea mexicana | reverse complement strand
CTAGTCGAAAATGCCAATAAAATTGAATTTTCAAGTCAGATTCAACAGCATTGCAATGGCTATCGCACGCCAATAGAGTGTCACCTCCTTATTTATGCAAGAAAGCTGGCTCACTACGATATTAGTCGAAAATGTTACTGAAATTGAATTTTCCAGCCGGATTCTACAGCATTGCAATGGCTATAGCACTCCAATAGAATCTT
>NW_017008218.1:0-203 GCF_001483705.2 Eufriesea mexicana | reverse complement strand
ATGTATGAATGAATGGATGTATGGCTGGACGGACATACGGATGGATGGATGTATGGATGTGTGAATGTGTGGATGTTTGGAAGTAAGGATGTATGGATGTATGGATGTTTAGATGTACGAATGTATGGATGTACGGATGAATGGATGTATGGATTTATATATGTTTGTATGTATGGATGGATTGATGAATGAATGGATGGATG
>NW_017008217.1:0-203 GCF_001483705.2 Eufriesea mexicana | reverse complement strand
AGCATTGCAATGGCCATAGCACGCCAATATCGTCCTTCCTCCTTATCTAAGCGAGAATGCTTGCACACCGGGATATTAGCGGAAAATGTCTATTAAATTGTATTTCCCTGCCCAATTATATTGCAGTGCGATTGCTATAGCACGCCAATGGAATGTTTCCCTCTTATCTATGGAAGAAAGTTAGTTCACCACTATATTAGTTG
>NW_017008216.1:0-203 GCF_001483705.2 Eufriesea mexicana | reverse complement strand
ATGGGTGAATGGATGGATGGATGGATGTATGGATGGATGGATGTATGGATGTATGTATGGATGCATGGACGGATGTATGCATGGATGTGTGTATGGGAGTATGTATGGATATCTGGATGTGCGTATGGTTGCATATATGTATGGATGGTTGTATGGTTGGACGGATTTATTAATGTATGGATGTATGGATGTATGGATGTACG
>NW_017008215.1:0-203 GCF_001483705.2 Eufriesea mexicana | reverse complement strand
TGTATGGGTGGATGGATGTATCGAATGATGGACGTACGAATGGATGCATTTATGGAAGTATGGGTGTGGTGATGTATGTATGAATGTATGTATGGATGGATGGATATATGGTTGGATGGATTTTAGAATGGGTGGATGGATGGATATATGTACAGATGTATGCATGAATGTATGTATGTATGTATGTAAGTATGTATCTATGG
>NW_017008214.1:0-203 GCF_001483705.2 Eufriesea mexicana | reverse complement strand
AATACGCCCTGACTGGCTCTGGAGTGGACAGCAATGGCCGTCTCGCCACGTTAGGTTGTGTTACGTTTTGTTTCTTTACGTCACGGTTAGCTATGGTAGGGCAGGGTAGCTTTGACTCTTGTAATATACGCTGTGGTATGCGCTGTAATATTCTATGCTTGGCACTGTGGAGGCCAGGAATAGTCGTATCGGCACGTTGGGTT
>NW_017008213.1:0-203 GCF_001483705.2 Eufriesea mexicana | reverse complement strand
TTCACCAAGCTATAACAGGTTATAGATTTTGAATATACCTATTCTCTGGCGACTAGGTTGCTGCACTTGCCAGTGGATTGAAGGCGTTAAGCGATCTACTCACCAAGCTACAACAGACTATTGGATTTGTATAGACATAATCTCTGGCAAGTGGATGGCTGTACTGGCCATTGGATTGAAGGTGTTAGGCGATCTATTCACCA
>NW_017008212.1:0-203 GCF_001483705.2 Eufriesea mexicana | reverse complement strand
GGAATATCGTACTTTCTTCGCCATAGAGAAAGCAAAGGTCCAAGATGGAGAGAGGTCCTCTGAACGGAAACCCTGAAGGATGCGTCAGACCCTTAACACATTACCTGGTCACGAGTTAACTCGTGTCTTCGTGCCCAAACCTTGCTGACTGGTCACGAGTAAACTCGTGATGTGCTTTTGTTTCGCATCGGCATCGTTGGGTC
>NW_017008211.1:0-203 GCF_001483705.2 Eufriesea mexicana | reverse complement strand
CTAGAAAGCGATTTTCTACCAGTTTCCTTCGATTCTGACGGGCCGTGTGCAAAATAAAGCGATTGGTGACCGTATACTATAATCATACAGCATTAGTACACAAAATTAATTTAGATTCTAGATTTCGGCGGCGAATAGCAATTTTTAGCTAATATATGTTGAATAGGGTAGAATTCAAATAATTCTCGAAAATTTTTCTTCGA
>NW_017008210.1:0-203 GCF_001483705.2 Eufriesea mexicana | reverse complement strand
GGCGTGCTATAGCCATTTCAATTCTATAGAATCTGTCAGGAAAATTCAATTTTATTGACATTTCCGAATACTATCGAGGTGAGGTAACTTTCTTGCATAAGTATGGAGGAAAGATTCTACTGGCGTGCTAGAGCCATTGGAATGCTATAGAAACTGGCTGGAATATTAAATTTTATTGACATTTTCGACTAATATCATGATGA
>NW_017008209.1:0-203 GCF_001483705.2 Eufriesea mexicana | reverse complement strand
TTATGTTTGGTTAGGGTAGGTTTGTCTGTGCTACGTTTGCCTTGATTAGGATAGTCTTCCCTGCTTTTATGCTGAACACTGCTATTCTGTTGATGTCTACCTTCTACTGTCCTCTAAAATGCTCTGCTTGGCTCAGGGGTCCAACGGTATTGGCCTAGTCTCATTACGTTAAGTTACAGAACGTTCGGGTTGGTTAGGTTTGG
>NW_017008208.1:0-203 GCF_001483705.2 Eufriesea mexicana | reverse complement strand
GTACAGCACGAAAATCGAAGACATCCTGTCCAAATGCATCCCAACCTTACCTAACCGAACGGATCCCAACAAAACAGCGTATAGCACAAAGGTAAAAGCTATCCCCTCCTAGCCTAACCAATTGACACATACCCAAACGAGACCTGACACAATCCAGCAAGGAGCGACCACAATTGCTGCCTCCCAAGAGTCGAGCCGAGTAT
>NW_017008207.1:0-203 GCF_001483705.2 Eufriesea mexicana | reverse complement strand
ATCTGTAAGCTGTCACAGCTTGGCGACTAGATCGCTTAACGCCTTCAATCCAATGGCAAGTACTGCCATCCACTTGCCAGAGAATAGGTCCATTCAAAATCTATAACCAGTTATAGCTTGATGAATAGATCGCCTAACGTATTCAATCCAATGGCAAGTGCAGACATCTACTTGCCAGAAAATAGGTCTATTCAAAATCTATA
>NW_017008206.1:0-203 GCF_001483705.2 Eufriesea mexicana | reverse complement strand
AATAGATCGCGAAACGCCTTCAATCCAATGGCAAGTACAGCCATCTACTTGCCAGGGTATAGGTCTATTCAAGGTCTATAATCTGTTATAGCTTGGTGAATAGATCGCCATCCGCCTTCCACCCAATGGCAAGTACAGATATCTGCTGGGCAGAAAATAGGTCTATTTAAAATCTATAACATGTTATCGCTTGGTGAACAGAC
>NW_017008205.1:0-203 GCF_001483705.2 Eufriesea mexicana | reverse complement strand
AAGTAGATGGCTATACTTGCCATTGGTTGAAGGCGTTAGGCGATCTTTTCACCAAGCTACATCAGATTATATATATTGAACAGACCTATTCTCTGGCAAGTAGACGGCGGTACTTGCCATTGTATTGAAGGCGATTGGCAATCTATTCACCAAGCTATAACAGATTTTAGATTTTGAATAGACCTATTCTCTGGCAAGTAGAT
>NW_017008204.1:0-203 GCF_001483705.2 Eufriesea mexicana | reverse complement strand
TGTGCTATACACCGCTGTTCGGTGTGTTTCTGCACTCTAC
Source organism: Eufriesea mexicana (assembly GCF_001483705.2). NCBI lineage: Eukaryota > Metazoa > Arthropoda > Insecta > Hymenoptera > Apidae > Eufriesea > Eufriesea mexicana. The sequence continues at coordinate 163 of NW_017008204.1, read as the reverse complement.
TCCGCTGTAGAATGTTCTCCTTTGCTCTGGACAGCCAGCAGTCGTGGCCTTGGCACGATAGGTAGAGTTATATTACGTTTGGCTATGTTACGCTTGGTTACGTTATAAAGTGGAAGCTTCCACTTTTATGCTGCACACTGCTATTCTGTGCATTTCTGAGGAC
>NW_017008203.1:0-203 GCF_001483705.2 Eufriesea mexicana | reverse complement strand
TGCATATGCAAGGAGGAAAGCATCTACTGGCGTGCTATAGCCTTTACAATGCTATAGAATCTGCCTCGAAAATTCAATTTTATTGTCATTTTGGACTAATATCGATGTGAGCTGACCTCCTTGCATGTGTATGGAGGAAAGATTCTATTGGCCAACCGTGGCCATTGCAATTCTATAGTATCTGGATGGAAAATTCAATTTTA
>NW_017008202.1:0-203 GCF_001483705.2 Eufriesea mexicana | reverse complement strand
TGCGCCATACCATGCACTAATATTTTCAGCCTGGCTCTGGGAAGGCCAGCAACAGCGGTCCCTCCACGTTTCGTTGGGTCAGGTTAGGTACGGTTAGGCTGGGTTGTGCTAAGTTTGATTGGGGTAGCTTTAAATTTTGCGCTGTATATAGCTATTCGGTGGATTTCTGCGATCTACCTCTATCTAGTATGTCCTGCATGGCT
>NW_017008201.1:0-203 GCF_001483705.2 Eufriesea mexicana | reverse complement strand
CAACCATACATCCATCCATCCATACATACATACATCCATACATCCCCACATCCATACTTCCATTACTGCATACATTCGTAAGTCCATCATTCGATAAATCCATTCATCGATACATCCGTACATCGATACATCCATTCACTCATACACACATCCATGCGTCCATACATCCATACATCCATCGATCCATACATCCATCCATCCAT
>NW_017008200.1:0-203 GCF_001483705.2 Eufriesea mexicana | reverse complement strand
AACGCCCTCAATCCAATTGGAGGTACAGCCATCTACTTGCCAGAGAATAGGTCTATTCAAAATATTTAATCAGTCATAGCTTGGCGAATAGGTCGCATAGCGCCCTCAACCAACGGCAAGTACAGCCATCTACATGCCACAGATTAGGTCTAAACAAAATCTATAACCTCCTACAGCTTGGTGAATAGTTCGTATAACGCCTT
>NW_017008199.1:0-203 GCF_001483705.2 Eufriesea mexicana | reverse complement strand
TGTGCCCTGTTGTACCACAGCGTTCCCCAATACATGATTGCGGTGATCGGCGGCTATTTCGCGGAGCGCTCGATCGAGTATCCCGGACGATACTCGACCGTCGTGAGGGCGACGAACTACGGGGTTCCACAGGGATCGGCACTCGGGCCGATCCTCTTGGACTCGCGTACAACGCCGTGTTGCGCACTCCCCTCCCTCCCCCC
>NW_017008198.1:0-203 GCF_001483705.2 Eufriesea mexicana | reverse complement strand
CTTTTCGTATTAATATTGAAGTGTTAGAAATGAGAAACTTTATATCCCGAGGGTTTTTCAGTCAATATTTGATATTCCTTGAATTAGGGTATCTCTTAACGAAAATCTCATCGATTTTCGTACAAGCAACCTTCAAAAATGATATTTCCATACCAAATTATTCCCAAGAACACTACACACCCAATATCACCATTTTACCACCA
>NW_017008197.1:0-203 GCF_001483705.2 Eufriesea mexicana | reverse complement strand
TATCCTACGGCTAATGTGGAATTTAATTCACCTGTAAAGGTATTAATCCAGCGGTTGCAGGATAGTGGTGATGGCAGTACTTAGTACCCTTGTGATAATTGTTAATACCCCGAGCAATAGGGGATAGCTGTGTTATCATCCTAGAATTGCCGTAGAATCTACATCATCATTGAGCAGGTTAATTCAACGGCTACAAGGCTCCA
>NW_017008196.1:0-203 GCF_001483705.2 Eufriesea mexicana | reverse complement strand
ATTCGCGAATTTTGGATAATTCTACAGGGTACGTTATCTCGCGTAAACAGATATATGATGAAAAATGAAAAGACAGGGGAGGAAAAACTTAATCCTATGAACGCGACGACAATGTGTCAGGTATGCCCTTTGACACGTGTGCAAAATATCTGCCGAAGACACGTAAAAGGGAGGAATATGAACCATCGGCCGTCGATGGTTGG
>NW_017008195.1:0-203 GCF_001483705.2 Eufriesea mexicana | reverse complement strand
AATAGCACAAAGTCGAGGATATCGCGTGCTGGCCAATCCTAACCTAACAAATCCATGTGTAGCGCAGCATAACAGAGCCTGCCGAAGCCACTGTTGATGGCCTACCTAGCTCAAAACAGAATGTACTACAGCACAGTAGAGCTCAGAAATCCACCGCACTGGTGTGAATGGCACAAGAACAGCAGACGCAGTGACGTTACCTG
>NW_017008194.1:0-203 GCF_001483705.2 Eufriesea mexicana | reverse complement strand
GTTTGCTCACCACGATATTAGTCAAAAATGTAAATAAAATCGAATTTTCCAAGCAGATTCTATAGAATTGCAGTGGCTATAGCGCGCCAATAGTATCTTTCCACCGTATTTATTAAGGAAGTTATATCACCACGATATTAGCCGAAAATGACAATAAAATTGAATTTTCCTGCCAGATTCTATTGCATTGCAATGGCTATAGC
>NW_017008193.1:0-203 GCF_001483705.2 Eufriesea mexicana | reverse complement strand
TCTGGGTGTGTTACGTTTGGCTAGGTTCGGATGGGATTGTTTAGTCTTTTATACTGCACACGGATATCCGCGGATTTCTGCATTATACTGTGCTCTAGCATTTCTGCTTGTATCTGGGGATGCCTGCAGTAGTGCTCTGAGCACGTAAGGTTGCGCTTGCGTACGTTTGGTCAGGACAAGTTGTGATAAGTTCGGTCTGGTTG
>NW_017008192.1:0-203 GCF_001483705.2 Eufriesea mexicana | reverse complement strand
AGCTTTGCAATGCTAGAGAATCTTGCTGGAAAGTACAATATTATTGACAGTTTCGACTGTTATTGTGGTGAGCTACCTTTCCTGCCAAAACAAGCTGGGTAGATTCTATTGGCGTGCTGTAGACATCGCAATGATATAGGTTGTGGTTGGACAATTCAATTTTATTGACATTTTCGTCTAATATGGTGGTGAGATAACTTTCT
>NW_017008191.1:0-203 GCF_001483705.2 Eufriesea mexicana | reverse complement strand
TCGAATAATTCCAAAAATAAGAAATCCCAAATGAGGCATTTTAACACCCTTGGTAGGTCTAGTGTTAACAATATTAATTAAAAGTAATATAATGGGAATAAATAGGTATAAATAATTATATTCCTATTGGAGGAAGAATTAATATTAATTTTGTGAAAAGTAAATGTATATTTCGAATAATTCCAAAAATAAGAAATCCCAAA
>NW_017008190.1:0-203 GCF_001483705.2 Eufriesea mexicana | reverse complement strand
TATCCTAACATGACAAAGCGTAACACAACCGAACGTAACCGAACACAACCTAACTGGCCGAGGATAATATTAGTGGCCTACGAAGTGCCGAGCTGAACGTAGTAGAGGAGAGTATCGCACAAAAGGAGTAGAAACGCAGTGTATAGCAGAAAGGTCAAAGCTATCCGGACCTAACCCAAACTAACGTAGCCTAACCAAACGTA
>NW_017008189.1:0-203 GCF_001483705.2 Eufriesea mexicana | reverse complement strand
AAATCAAATTAAATTTAAAATCGATATGATGTACCGTTTGAAGTTACTCCAGAGACACGAGATCACAGAGAGTGCATTTTGTCAGGTACTGTATTCCGTAATGTGTCAGGGGTGTACAGTCCTTGTCCTTTGTCTATCTTCTGTCACTGGTCTGTTCTTAGCCTTGACTGTGTGTCTTTGTGTCGGGTTCCTGTAATTAGTTA
>NW_017008188.1:0-203 GCF_001483705.2 Eufriesea mexicana | reverse complement strand
CTGTATGGATGGCTGGATGTATGGATGGATTGAGGTATGGATGGACGGTTGTACGGAAGAGTGTATGTATCTATGGTTGTAAGGTTGTATGGTTGGACGAATTTATGGATGCATGAATGTGTGTAAGTATGGATGTACGGATGTGCGGATGTATGGATGTATATATGTATGGATGTATGTATTGATAGATGTGTGGATCGATG
>NW_017008187.1:0-203 GCF_001483705.2 Eufriesea mexicana | reverse complement strand
ATTGCACAGCAACGTGCAGAGACCACTGTTCCTGGCCTCCCCACAGCCAAGCAGAATACACTACAGCACAGTAGAATGCAGATGTCCATCGAATAACGGACTATAGCACAAACGTCAAAGCCAACCTGACCGAGCTTGATCTAACCTAACCTAACCAAAGGTAACGTAGCCCAAACACCCGTGGGACGACCGTTGTTTCTGGC
>NW_017008186.1:0-203 GCF_001483705.2 Eufriesea mexicana | reverse complement strand
CTAGTATTTGAGTTGAGGTTGGTCCCTATGACCTTACCATATCTATTCTATGCGAATATTGAAGTTGGTTCGATTTATCCGTCAGTTGGTTTAATGTGCCTGAATAGCTGTTTAAATTACTGTATGTTTTCGGGGTGTTATCTAACATTCTTAAAGCATTACATAGGTTTGTGCTGTTATCAATTTGGCTTGTCTTAATTTTT
>NW_017008185.1:0-203 GCF_001483705.2 Eufriesea mexicana | reverse complement strand
TTATAGATTTTGAATGGACCGATTCTCAGGCTAGTAGATGGCGGTACTTGCAATTGGATTGAATGCGTTTGGCGATCTGTTCACCAAGCAACAACAGGTTATAGATTTCGAATAGTCCTATTCTCTGGCAAGAAGATGGATGTACTTGCCATTGGATTGAAGGTGTTGGGCGACCTATTCACCAAGCTATAAGAGAACATAGA
>NW_017008184.1:0-203 GCF_001483705.2 Eufriesea mexicana | reverse complement strand
GCGTTAAATACAGCTGCAGCTTAGAAATCTCGTTTGATAATACCCAAAGCTTCCATTACAGTTCAAAAACAAAATAATCGATGAAAAATCCTTAGAACGAAACGAGTCATTAGCTTAAATTATAATTTGAACTAAATAAGGTATTTCGATATATATGAATGTTTGAAAATCGACTCTGCAATACGGACGATCCGCCATTTCTC
>NW_017008183.1:0-203 GCF_001483705.2 Eufriesea mexicana | reverse complement strand
CTACAGAATCTGGCTGGAAAGTTCAATTTTATTGACATTTTCGACTAATATCGTGGTGACATAGCTTCCTTGCGTAAGTAAGGGGAAAGATGCTTTTCGCGCGCTATAGCCTTTGCAATGCTATGGACTCTGGCTGGAAAATTCAATTTTACTGACATTTCAGACTCATATCGTGGTGGGCCACCTTTCTTGCATAAATAAGC
>NW_017008182.1:0-203 GCF_001483705.2 Eufriesea mexicana | reverse complement strand
AAGGGTGTCCCAAAATTCACGTAAAATTTGAATTTTGCAACAATAGTGTGGTATAGTGTTGCCAATAAAAAAAAGAGAGCATGACAGCTGACAGTTCATGGTTATTAAAAATGGAGCCCTATGCGAAAGAATATTTACAATTTGAATACAATTACAATGGGAATAACGATGAGAAAGGGAAGCTAAAGGTAAATACATTGTTT
>NW_017008181.1:0-203 GCF_001483705.2 Eufriesea mexicana | reverse complement strand
GCCTGAGAATGAGTCTAATCAGAATCTAAAGGCTGCCGTAGCTTAGTGATTAGATCGCCTAACACCTACAATCCAATGGCAAGTATAGCCATCTCCTTGACAGAGAATAAGTTTATCCAAAATATGTAACCTGTCATAGCTGGGTGAATAGGTCGCCTAACGCCATCAATCCAGTGGCAGGTACAGCCATCTACTTGCCTGAG
>NW_017008180.1:0-203 GCF_001483705.2 Eufriesea mexicana | reverse complement strand
ACTGACATTTTCGACTTATATCCCAGTGAGCTTACTTTGAAGCATAAACAAGTTGGAAGGATTATATTGGCGTGTTATATCCATTGCAATCCAATAGAATCTGCCTCAAAAATTCAATTTTATTGATAATTTCGACTAAGATCGTAGTGTGTTAACCTTCTTGCATAAATAAGGAGGAAAGATTCTATTGGCGTGCAATAACC
>NW_017008179.1:0-203 GCF_001483705.2 Eufriesea mexicana | reverse complement strand
TCTGGCTCGAAAATTCAATTTCATTGACATTTTCGACTAATATCGTGGTGAGCTAACATTCTTCTCGAAATATGGAGGAAAGATACTATTGCCGTGCTATAGCCATCACAATGCAATAGAATCAGCCCCGAAAATTCAAATTTAATAACATTTTCTTCTAATTTCGTTGTGTGGTATCTTTCTTGAATAAATAATGAGGGAAG
>NW_017008178.1:0-203 GCF_001483705.2 Eufriesea mexicana | reverse complement strand
AACCTAACGAAACATTACCGAACCAAACGTAACCTAACCAAACCGAACGTGCCACGCCCACTACTGCTGGCCTCCACATTGCCAAGCAGAATATTCTAGCGCTTAGTGGAACGCAGAGATCCATCGAATAGCATTTTAAGGCACAGTAGCCAAAGCAATCCTAACCACACTTAACCATACCTAACCTAACCAAACGTTACATG
>NW_017008177.1:0-203 GCF_001483705.2 Eufriesea mexicana | reverse complement strand
ATTCAGCCGTCGCAATGCTATGCAATCTGGCTGGAAAGTTCAATTTTGTTGACATCTTCGACTGATATCGTGGTGAGCTAAGTTCCTTGCGTAAGTAAGTAGGAAAGATGCTTTTTGATTGCTATAGCCATTGCAATGACAGAGAATCTGGAAGGAAAACACAATTTTGTTGATATTTTCGACTGATATCGTGGTGAGCTAAC
>NW_017008176.1:0-203 GCF_001483705.2 Eufriesea mexicana | reverse complement strand
TTAGGTAGAGATAGTGTACATTTGGTTATGTTTTGTTAGTTTTGGTTGAGATTGGATAGTACAGGCTTTTCTGCTCTACACAGCGATTCCATGGATTTCTGCGCTCTGCTCTCCCATAATATGCTCAGCTTGACTCTGTAAAGGCCAGCAGCAGTGTTCTCGGCACGTTAGTTTGGGTTAGATTACGTTCGGATGCCCTAGGT
>NW_017008175.1:0-203 GCF_001483705.2 Eufriesea mexicana | reverse complement strand
ATCCTAACCTGACCTGACGTAACCTAACCTAATGAAGAGTAACCGGTCCAACCGAATGAGCCTAGCCCACAATATTTGTCATCCCCACAGCCAAACAGGGCACATTACAGGGGAGTATAACTCAGAGGTGCATAGAGTGACAGTGCATAGCACGAAAGTCAAAGATATCTCAACCTATCCCAAGCAAACCTAACCTAACCAAG
>NW_017008174.1:0-203 GCF_001483705.2 Eufriesea mexicana | reverse complement strand
GCAATGCTGTAGAATCTTGCCGGAAAATACATTTTTATCTTTATTTTCGACTAATATCGTGGTAAAATATCTGTGATGCATAAATAAGGATGAAATATTACATTGGCGCGCTATAGCCACTACAATGCTACAGAATCTGTCTGGAAAATTCAATTTTATTGACATTTTCGTCTAATATCGTGGCGACATTTCTTTCTAGCATA
>NW_017008173.1:0-203 GCF_001483705.2 Eufriesea mexicana | reverse complement strand
AGAGTAAGATAACACAACCTAACCAGCCGCGGCAACTATTTCTGGCCTCCCCAGAGCGAAGCAAAGAATGCAAGGTCACAGTCGAGTGCAGAATTCCGTCGAGTGGCAATGTATAGCACAATTGTTAGAGCTATCCTGACCGAGCCAGGCAAAGCCCGACCCAAACAAACGTAGAATAGCTAAACCTATCGTGCCACGGACAC
>NW_017008172.1:0-203 GCF_001483705.2 Eufriesea mexicana | reverse complement strand
CTTAATCGAATATTACTCGGATATTTTCTGAAAAATGTTCCAGATAAAAATTAAACCATCTCAAGGTGAATATAATTTGACATAAGTTTTCCCTGTGTGTGTTAATTTTCTTTTCTTCGATCAAATCATACCTTTTTTTATTTTCTCGGTATAGTAATTGACGTAATTCGTTATTCTCTGTGAAAATGTACTAACTGTAAATG
>NW_017008171.1:0-203 GCF_001483705.2 Eufriesea mexicana | reverse complement strand
GCCGCGACCACTGTTACTGACCCTCCAGGGCCAAGCAGAACATGCTAGAACTCAGTAGGGCGCCGAAACTTGCCGAAGAGAAGCGTGTAGCAAAAAGGTCAATGCCATCCTTTCCTAAAATAACAAATCCCAGCATAGCGAAATGTAACATAACTCAACCTAGCATGCCGTGACCACTATGGCTGGCCTCCCAAGAGCCGAGT
>NW_017008170.1:0-203 GCF_001483705.2 Eufriesea mexicana | reverse complement strand
CCAAGCAGGATATAGTAGAGCAGAGTAGAGAGCAGATGTATTCCGAATAAAAGTGTATAGCACAAGAGTAAGAGGTAGCCTGACCGCGGTTAACCAAACCTAACCTAACCAAACATATCATAACTCGACCTAACGGACCAAGACAGCTATCGCTGGTATCAAAAGATCCAAGCAGAAAACACTGGAGCACTGCAGAGCGCAAA
>NW_017008169.1:0-203 GCF_001483705.2 Eufriesea mexicana | reverse complement strand
CTTTTCTGCCATAGCCTGCGATTCAATGGATTTTGTGCGCCCTGCTCTCCTCTAATATGTTCTACTCGACCCTGGGGTTGCCAGCAATAGCGTTCGTCGCACGAAACGCTGAGATACGTTACGTTCGTCCGGTTAGGTCAGGTATGGTTAGGGGAGGATAACATTGATTTTTGCAGTATATACTGCTATTCGGAGGATCTCCG
>NW_017008168.1:0-203 GCF_001483705.2 Eufriesea mexicana | reverse complement strand
AGGACAGGATAGCTTTGACTTTTGTGCTACACACTGCTATTCGGTGGATGTCTGCGCTCTACCGTGCTCTAATATGTACTGCTTGTCTCTGGGGAGGCCAGCAATAGTGGTCGCGGCTCGATTGATTTAGTCATGTTACATCTGGTTATGTGACAATTGGTTAGGCTAGGACACGGTATCCCTCACATTTGTGCTATACGCCG
>NW_017008167.1:0-203 GCF_001483705.2 Eufriesea mexicana | reverse complement strand
CTGGCAAGCAGATGACTGTACTTGCCATTGGATTGAAGGCGTAAGGCGATCTATTCACCAAGCTCTAAGATGTTGTAGATTTTGAATTGACTTATCTTCTGGCAACTAGAATTCTGTACTTGCCATTGGATTGAAGGCGTTGGGCGACTTATTCACCAAGCTATAACAGGCTATAGATTTTGAATAGACCTATTCCTTGGCAA
>NW_017008166.1:0-203 GCF_001483705.2 Eufriesea mexicana | reverse complement strand
AATATCGTGGTGAGCTAACTTCCTTGCATAGGTAAGGAGGAAAGATGCTTTTTGAGTGCTATACCATAGCAATGATATAGAATAAGGCTGGAAAATACAATTTTGTTGACATTTTCGACTAGTATTGTGGTGAGCTAATTTTCTTGCATAAATAATGAGTACAGATGCTTTTTGAGTGCTATAGCCATTGCAATGGCATAGAA
>NW_017008165.1:0-203 GCF_001483705.2 Eufriesea mexicana | reverse complement strand
TTTCCAACCACATTCATCATCACTGCAGTGGCTACAGCACGCCAATAGAATTATTCATTCTTATATATGCAAGAAGGGTGGCTCACCACGACATTAGTCGAAAATGTCAATAAAATTGATTTTTCCAGTCGTATTCTGTTGCTTTGCAATGCCCATAGCACGCCAATAGATTCTTTCCTCCTCATATATGTAAGGAAGATAGC
>NW_017008164.1:0-203 GCF_001483705.2 Eufriesea mexicana | reverse complement strand
ACTCGCCATTGGATGAAAGCGTTAGGCAACCTATTCGCCAATCTATAACACATTATAGATTTTAAATAGACCTATTCTCTGGCAAGTAGATGGCTGAACTTTCCATTGGATTGAAGACGTTAGGCGATCTCTTCACCAACATATAACAGGCTATAGATTTTCAATAGACCTATTCTCTGGCAAGTAGATGGCTGTACTTGCCA
>NW_017008163.1:0-203 GCF_001483705.2 Eufriesea mexicana | reverse complement strand
CGGCGCGTTAGGTTGAGATAGGTTGCCATTTGCTTTGTTTGGTTTGTTTGAGATAGTTTGGGACATCTTAGACTCTTGTGCTATGCATTGCCATTCTATGGACGTCAGCGCCCTATGCTCCTCTAATATGGCCTGTTTGACGACGTGGTGGCCAGTGATGGTTTTCTCGATACGTTTGGTTGAGGTGGGGTACGTTTGGTTAG
>NW_017008162.1:0-203 GCF_001483705.2 Eufriesea mexicana | reverse complement strand
TGCTGTCTATCGAAAGGCCAGTGATAGTGGTCGTGTCACGTTTGGATGGGTCAGGTTTCGCTATGTTAGGTTGCGTTAGGTAACGTTCTGTTCCGATGGCTTCGACATTCATGCTAAACGCAGCTATTCGGTGTATTTCTGCATTCTACATTGCTCTGATATGCTCCGCGCTACTAACGGCGTGCCAACAATTTTGATCCAGG
>NW_017008161.1:0-203 GCF_001483705.2 Eufriesea mexicana | reverse complement strand
TGACGTTGGTTGAAGACGCTAAGCGACCTTTTAACCAAGCTATAACAGATTATAGACTTTGAAAACACCTATTCTCTGGCAAGTACATGGCTGTACTTGCCATTGGATTGAAAGCGCTAGGCAATCTATTCAGCATTCTATTACAGGTTATAGATTTTGAATAGACCTATTCTCTGGCGAGTAGATGGCTGTACTTGCCATTG
>NW_017008160.1:0-203 GCF_001483705.2 Eufriesea mexicana | reverse complement strand
CGCACCTGAGGTGACCTGACATGACATTATCTGATCTGAAGTGAACTGGCCTGAACTGACCTGGCCTGACCAGACATGATCTCGCCTGGCCTGTCCTTACCGGAACAGACATGACCTGACATGACCTGACATGACCTGAACTGAACTGACCTAACCAGACCTGACCTGACCTGATCTGAACTGTTGTGACCTGAACTGACCTG
>NW_017008159.1:0-203 GCF_001483705.2 Eufriesea mexicana | reverse complement strand
GGAAAAATTCGTTGAGAAATTTTCGAGTTCTACCGACCGAAGATTCACGAGTGACGCAGGAATAAGAAACTCGTGATTAATGGTCACGAGACTGGTCGGTATCTCGTCTAGGATTGACGAAAAATCCAGCGATGACTCGTGCACGGCGTAACCTTTCAGGGACGCGGCGGAATTTTCGTAAATTGTTGCGAACACTTTCTGCC
>NW_017008158.1:0-203 GCF_001483705.2 Eufriesea mexicana | reverse complement strand
TCAGTAAAATTGAATTTTCCTGCCAGAGTCCATAGCTTTGCAATTCCTGCAGCACGCCAATAGCATCTTTCCCCCCTATTTATGCAAGAAAGTTAACTCGCCGCGATATTAGCGGAAAATGTCAATAAAATTTAACTTTACAGACAGATTCCATAGCATTGCGACGGCTATAGTACGTGAATTGAATCTTTCCTCCTTATATA
>NW_017008157.1:0-203 GCF_001483705.2 Eufriesea mexicana | reverse complement strand
CCATTGAATTACAGGCGTTAGGCGATATATTCACCAAGCTATAAGGGATTATATATCTTGAATGGACCTATTCTCTGGCAAGTAGATGACTATATTTGCCATTGTATTGAAGGCGTTATGCGATATATTCACCAAGCGGGAGCAGGTAACAGATTTTGAATAGACCAATTCTCTGGCAAGTAGATGGCTGTACTTGCCATTGG
>NW_017008156.1:0-203 GCF_001483705.2 Eufriesea mexicana | reverse complement strand
TTCATGCATAAATAATGCGGAAAGACTAAATTGGCAGGATATAGCCATTGCAATGCTGTAGAGACTGGCTGGAAAATTCAATTTTATTGACATTTTCGACTAATATCGTGGCGACCGAGCTTTCTTGGGTATATAAGGAAGAAAGATACTACTGGCGTGCTGTAGCTATCGCAATGCTAAAGAATCTGGCTGGATAATTAAAT
>NW_017008155.1:0-203 GCF_001483705.2 Eufriesea mexicana | reverse complement strand
TGTACTTGCCATTGGATTGAAGGCGTTGGGCGATCTATTCACCAAGCTATAACTGATTATTGAATTTGAATAGACCTATTGTCAGGCAAGTAGATGGCAGTACTTGCCATTGGATTGAAGGCGTAAGGCGATCTATTCAACAAGTTATACCAGATTATAGATTTTGAATAGACATATTTTCTGGCAAGCAGATGTGTGCACTT
>NW_017008154.1:0-203 GCF_001483705.2 Eufriesea mexicana | reverse complement strand
CAGATACAAGCATAATGTACTGGAACACAGGAGTGCGCAGAAGTCCGTCACATTGTAGTGAATTGCAATAGAGCCTTAGACATCGTAAGCTAACCTGATATAGCCTAACCGAACAAAACGTTGCATGACTGAACATAACCTGCCGCGACCACTGCGCCCGGCCTTCCCTGAGCCAAGAAGTGTGTAGCAGAGCACAGTAGATC
>NW_017008153.1:0-203 GCF_001483705.2 Eufriesea mexicana | reverse complement strand
GTTAGCTCACCACCATACTAGCCGTAAATGTCAATAAAATTGAATTTTCCATTCAGATTCTATGGCACTGCAATGGCAATAGCACGCCAATACGATCTTTCCGCCTGATTTACGCAAGGAAGTTTGCTCACTACGATATCAGTCGAAAATGACAATAAAATTGAACTTTCCAGCCAGATTCTATAGCATTGCAAAGGTTATAG
>NW_017008152.1:0-203 GCF_001483705.2 Eufriesea mexicana | reverse complement strand
TTTTGCGCCCTACAGTGCTCTAATATATTCAGCTTGGCTCTGGCAAGTCCAGCAATAGTGGCCACGGCACGTTATGGTGGGTCATGTTTTGTTCGGTTAGGCTGGGTCAGGCTAGGTTTGGTCAGGGCAGCTTTAACTTCAGTGCTGTACACTGTAATACGGTGGACTTCCGCGCTCTTCTGTGCTCTAGTATGTCCTGCTTG
>NW_017008151.1:0-203 GCF_001483705.2 Eufriesea mexicana | reverse complement strand
CTTGCCATAGAATTGGGCTATTCAAAATATATAACCTGCTGTAGCATGGTGAATAGATCGCCCAACGAATTCAATCCGGTGGCAGGTACAGCAATCTACTTGCCAGAAAATTGGTCTATTCAAAATCTATAACCTGTTACAGCTTGGTGAAAAGATCGCCAAACGCCTTCAATACAATGGCAAGTACAGCCATCTTCTTGCCA
>NW_017008150.1:0-203 GCF_001483705.2 Eufriesea mexicana | reverse complement strand
TGTACGAATGAATGTATGGGCGTATGGATGGATCTCAGTATTGATATGTGTATGGATGCATGGCGGGGTGGATGGATTGGTTGATGAATGTATGGATCGATCGATGTATGGATGGATGGATGTATGGAACGATCGATGTTTGGGTGGGTGGATGTATGATTGCATGGATGTATGGATGGATGGCAGTATCGATAGATGGATGT
>NW_017008149.1:0-203 GCF_001483705.2 Eufriesea mexicana | reverse complement strand
ACGCCAAAAGTATCTTTCGTCCTTACCTATTCAAGGAAGTTAGCTCACCACAGTATTAGTCCTTAATGTCAATAAAATTGAATTTTCCAGCAAGATTCTGTAGCACTGCAATGCCTATAGCACGCGAAAATTGTCTTTCCTCCTTATTTATGCAAGAAAGATAGATCACCACGATATTAGTCGAAAATGTTAATAAAATTGAA
>NW_017008148.1:0-203 GCF_001483705.2 Eufriesea mexicana | reverse complement strand
CTCGTCGCATGTACAAATATTTTTCTTTCGTTATTTAATTATTATTTAATTTCATATACCATCGAGTAATTACTAATAAATTCGATAGGACGGATTTTAATCTTGGGATTGTCCCTAACACAATAATATTTGGCGATTTGAGATATAATAATTCGCTTTTATTAGTGACTATCTAAAATTTCTCATCTCACAAGATAAAATAT
>NW_017008147.1:0-203 GCF_001483705.2 Eufriesea mexicana | reverse complement strand
TTGAATGCTATCTTTTTATTGTATTCTTTACTCGTTCACAGAGGTACGATTTCTTTTGTAGGAAATTTTTGTATTTTTATATTAATTGTAGATTTATATAGTAGGACAATTTTTATAGTTCCTACGAGATTAGTTGATAGATATGTCATTGTTTTTATACTTTTTATTGGAGAGAATATCTATATCCTCGTGTGTGTAGTGTT
>NW_017008146.1:0-203 GCF_001483705.2 Eufriesea mexicana | reverse complement strand
GACCGACTGAAAGGACGATCTCCGCTCTGGTCGATGCTAACAACAAAATATTATTACCAATATCCAACTTACGAATAGGAGAGACATTTTTACGAGAAAATAAGATTTTTTATATACTGAAATTAAGTGTATAATTGAATAAATTCGAAAAATGAGAAAATAATGAAAGTGCCATTGTAATAAGTTAGAATGAATGAAACGAT
>NW_017008145.1:0-203 GCF_001483705.2 Eufriesea mexicana | reverse complement strand
TTGTTGAATTCGTTTCACAAAAAGAGTTTCTTAAAGCTTATACCCAGTTTTTAATTAGATTTTCTACAGCGATATGATTCTAATTCTGAAGTTATTTCTGTGTACAATTTTAGACATAGTAATTACTTTGGGGTGTACTATAGTGTTTGAAGAATAGGTGTACAGAAAATTATGGTATCGAGCAGTCATACATAATTTTCATT
>NW_017008144.1:0-203 GCF_001483705.2 Eufriesea mexicana | reverse complement strand
CTTCAATCCAATGGCAAGTACAGCCTACTACTTGCCATAGAATAGGTCTATTCAAAGTATATAGTCTGTTGTAGACTGGCGAATAGGTCGCCTAACGCCTTCAACCAACGGCAAGCACAGCCATCTACTTGCCAGAGAACAGTTCTACTCAAAATCTATAACCTGTCATAGCTTGGTGAATAGATCACCTTGCGCCTTCAATC
>NW_017008143.1:0-203 GCF_001483705.2 Eufriesea mexicana | reverse complement strand
TGACTGTACTTGCCATTGGATTGAAGGCGTTAGGCGATCTATACGCCAAGCTATAACAGATTAAAGATTTTGAATAGACCTATTCTCTGGCATGTAGATGGTCGTACCTGCCATTGGAATGAATGCGTTAGGCGATCTATTCTCCAAGTTATAACGGATTATTGATTTTGAATATACCAATTCTCTGGCAAGTAGATGACTAT
>NW_017008142.1:0-203 GCF_001483705.2 Eufriesea mexicana | reverse complement strand
AAAATTCAATCTTATTGTCATTTTCGTCTAATATCGTTGTGAGCTTGCTTGCTTGCATAAATAATTACGAAATAGTCTATTGGCACGCTATGGCCATTTCAAAGCAATTGAATCTGGCTGGAAAATTCAATATTATTGACGTTTTCGACTTACATCGTTGTGGGATGTCTTTCGTGCATAAATAAGGAGGAAAGATATTAGTA
>NW_017008141.1:0-203 GCF_001483705.2 Eufriesea mexicana | reverse complement strand
ACATTAGGGGTAGGAGAACCCAGAAATCCATAGTATCACACTTACATCTGAAACGTCAGGGATGTCCACACCTGACCGAAGCCAACACAACGCAGCCAGATAAAGCGGAACTCAACATAACGTGCCGAGAGCGCTGCTGATGCACTCCACAGTGCCAAGGAGGACTTACTAGAGCAGAGTAGATGGCAGGAATCCACCGAATA
>NW_017008140.1:0-203 GCF_001483705.2 Eufriesea mexicana | reverse complement strand
CCAAACGCAACGTATCCAAACGTAACGTACCACAACCTGGGGTGCCACAACCACCATTGCTGGCCTTGCGACAGCCAAGCAGATTACAGCAGAGCAATGTACGACGTTGAAATCCACAGAATAGCATTATATATCGCAACGGTCATAGGTATCCCAACCAAACCTCTCCAATCTTAGCTTAATCAAACGTAACATATATCAAC
>NW_017008139.1:0-203 GCF_001483705.2 Eufriesea mexicana | reverse complement strand
CTGCCACGAAACGGTTGATTATGAACTCGCGTCAAAGGGGAAATGGGAATATATCAGAGATCTCGAATCCGGGAGATAAAAATCGTTCGTTTGAATCGCGATGGCGGTTCGAAATATCGGTACCGAAAGAAGAAAAAAGAAAAACCACGGGATCGATGGAATTAAGGAATAATCGCGCAAAGAGAGAGAGAGAGAGAGAGAGA
>NW_017008138.1:0-203 GCF_001483705.2 Eufriesea mexicana | reverse complement strand
GTTCGCCGAACGCCTTCAATCCGGTGGCAAATACGGCCATCTTCTTGCCAGAGGATAGGTCTACTCAAAATCTACAATCTGTTACAGCTTAGTGAATACGTCGCCCAACGCCTTCAAACCAATGGCACGTACAGCCGTCAACTTGCCAGAGAATAGGTCTATTCGAAATCTATAACCCGTTATAGCTTGGTGAATAGATCGCC
>NW_017008137.1:0-203 GCF_001483705.2 Eufriesea mexicana | reverse complement strand
CATCCATACATGCATACGTCCATACATTCTTACCCCCATACATTCATACATACGTACATTCATACATGCATACATCCATCCATACATCCATGCATACATCCATGCATACACCCATACACCCATCCATACATACATCCATTGGTACATCCGTTAATGCATGCATACATACATCGATGCATACATCCATACATAGATCCACCTAT
>NW_017008136.1:0-203 GCF_001483705.2 Eufriesea mexicana | reverse complement strand
TAGCAGTGTAAGGCACAACAGTCAAAGATGTCCTAACCTTACCTGAACTAACGCAGACTGGCCGAACGTAGCCTAACACATCACAGCGTGTCGAGACCACTATAGTCGACATCACCAGAAACTAGCAGAACATACTTGGGTGCTGCAGAGCGCACAAAGCTACGGAAGAACAGTGTATAACACAAAAGTCAAAGCAATACTTA
>NW_017008135.1:0-203 GCF_001483705.2 Eufriesea mexicana | reverse complement strand
CCGACCTAACCTAACGCACCCTAACCTAACCCGACCTAACCTAACCTAACCTAACCTAACCTACTCTTACGTAACATAATCTAACCTTACCTACACCTAACTCAACCCAACCGAAACCAACGCACCGCAACCTAACCTACCCTAACCTATCGTAACATAACACGACATAACCTAACCTAAGCCCACCTGATGTAACCCGATCT
>NW_017008134.1:0-203 GCF_001483705.2 Eufriesea mexicana | reverse complement strand
ACCCGGCGTGCCGACACCGCTAATGCTGGCCTCCCTAGTGCCAAGAGGAGAATATTGGAGCACAGTGGAGCGCCCGAATCCGCAATTCATATCGCAAAAGTCGAAAATATCCTAACCTAACTGAACCGACCGTAACCTATCTCAGGCTTACGTGACGAGGCTTCTATTGCTGCAATCCCCAGAGCCAAGCAGAACATATTAGA
>NW_017008133.1:0-203 GCF_001483705.2 Eufriesea mexicana | reverse complement strand
AAATCTACCTAATTTGAATTTTCAAACTTAAGAATTCTGTCCTCCGAATCTCTGCGCGATCCTACGCACCTGTCAAAAATATTTTGCGATTTTACAATACTAAATTTGCGTTACTCAAATTTTCAAACTTAATAATCCTGCCCTCCGAATTTCTGCGTGATCCTGCGCCCCTGTCAAAGATTCCATAAGTTTGCAATACTAAA
>NW_017008132.1:0-203 GCF_001483705.2 Eufriesea mexicana | reverse complement strand
CCTTTTGGCGTGCTATAGCCATTGCAATCCTGAAGAATCTGGCAGGAAAATTCAATTTTATTGGCATTTTCGACTAATATCGTGGTGAGTTATTTTTCTTGCATAAATAGGGAGCAAAGATTTTATTGGGGTGCTATTGGCATTGCAATGCTATAGAATCTTGCTGGAAAATACAATTTTATTGAAATTTTCGACTAATATCT
>NW_017008131.1:0-203 GCF_001483705.2 Eufriesea mexicana | reverse complement strand
TTAGGGGCTTTCTCGTTGGCCAATTTGTATGAGCGAAGATGGTAGGATTGTCGTGTGGTTTGCGTGGAAGGTTTTAGAAAATTGGTAGTAATGCGAGTATCGAGGAATTATTTGATTTAGAGGAAGATTCGAGGATTAATTTTGAAATTAGATTTGTGTAGAATTTATGGGAGGTTTGAACGAGATTTGTATAAAATTTCGGG
>NW_017008130.1:0-203 GCF_001483705.2 Eufriesea mexicana | reverse complement strand
CAATGCTATAGGATCTGTCTGGAAAATTCAATTTTATTGTCATTTTCTACTAATATCGTGGTGTGCTAACTCCATTGTATACGTAAGGATGAAGAATTCTATTCGCCTACTATTGCCATTGCAATGCTATAGAATCTGGGTGGAAAATTCAATTTTATTTACATTTTCGAATAATATCGTTGTGAGCTAATCCTCTTGCATAA
>NW_017008129.1:0-203 GCF_001483705.2 Eufriesea mexicana | reverse complement strand
TATATTTTTGGAACAAAATTTTAACCTATATTGCGAGCTTCTTTGCTTTTCCTTTTCGTTTAGGCGAATAATAATATCGGGGAGATTGTTTAGGGTCATACAATCATAGCATGTCCTAAAATTCGCACAAGATTTTGTGAAAGAGTCATTCATTATTGGCTATTCTTCGGGGTGGATTGGGTCTGCTGGGTGCAAATAAGGAA
>NW_017008128.1:0-203 GCF_001483705.2 Eufriesea mexicana | reverse complement strand
TGGTTAGGATAGGCTACTTAGACTTTTGTGCTGTTCAATTCTATTCCGTGGATTTCTGCGCCCCTATGTGCCATAATATCCCATGCTTGGCTCCGGGGCGGCCAGTAATAGTTATCTCGGCACGTTAGCTTCTGTTGGGGTATGTTCCGTTAGGTTAGATTGGGAAGGTTCGGTTAGGATTTCTTCGACTTCGTGCAGCACAC
>NW_017008127.1:0-203 GCF_001483705.2 Eufriesea mexicana | reverse complement strand
TTTCTGCTCGACTATGGGGAGGCCAACCGTATTGGTCTCGGCTCGTTAGGTTCAGCTAGGTTACGTTTCGTAAGGTTAGGTGTTGCTTATCTCTGTCAGGACAGCTCCGGCTTTCGAGCTATACATCGTTATTCGGTGGGCCGCGGAGATCTACAGTGTTCTGCTATATTCGGCCTGGCACTGTCTAGACCAGCAATTGTGGT
>NW_017008126.1:0-203 GCF_001483705.2 Eufriesea mexicana | reverse complement strand
ATGCTACGATTGGTTAGGTCACGTTTGGTTAGGGTAGGATAGTATGACTTCGACTTTTGTGCTGTACACTGCTATTCGGCGGATTTCTGCGCTCTTCATTGATCTACTACAGTCTGCTCCCCTCTGTAGAGACCTGCAACAGCGGTCGCGGCACGACAGTCAGATTTATGCTACTTTCGTTGGGTCAGCATAGGACATGCTAG
>NW_017008125.1:0-203 GCF_001483705.2 Eufriesea mexicana | reverse complement strand
CGAAACATATCCTAACCTAGCCAAGCCGACGGTAAGGTCTCACAACCTAGCGTGCCGAGACCAAACTTCCTGGCCTTCCCAGAGACAAGCAGAATATACCAGAGCTCAGTAGAGCGCGGAAATCCACCCAAGGCCAGTCCATAGCACAGAAGACACCGCAATCCTGTCATATACTTACCAAATTAACAAAAGCAGACGAAACG
>NW_017008124.1:0-203 GCF_001483705.2 Eufriesea mexicana | reverse complement strand
TGCTGTAGAATATGGCCGGAGCATTCAATCTTACTGACATTTTCGGCCAATATCGTGGTGACCTAGCTTTCTTGCATGTGTATGGAGGAAAGATTCTACTGGCGAACTATAGGCATTGCAATGCTATAAAATCTGCCTCGAAAATGCAATTTTAATGACATTTTCGACTAATAGCGTGGTGAGGCACCTTTCGTGCATAAATA
>NW_017008123.1:0-203 GCF_001483705.2 Eufriesea mexicana | reverse complement strand
GTCAACAAAATTGGACTTTCCAGCCATATTCTATAGCATTGCAATGGCTATAGCACTCAAAAACCATCTTTCCTCCATAGTTATGCAAGGAAGTTAGCGCACCACGATGTTAGTCGAAAATGTCAACAAAATTGTATTTCCCGGCCACAATCTATACCATTGCAATGGCTATAGCAATCAAAAAGCATCTTTCCTCCTTACTT
>NW_017008122.1:0-203 GCF_001483705.2 Eufriesea mexicana | reverse complement strand
TACCTTTTTTGCATAAATATGGAGGAAAGATTCTTTTGGCGTGCTATAGCCTTTGCAATGCTAGAGAATCTGGCTGGAAATTTCAATTTTACTGACATTTTCGACTCATATCGTGGTGAGCTAGCTTTCTCGCATAAATAAGAAGGGATTATTCTGTTGGCATGCTATAGCCATTGCAATGCTATAGAATCTGGCAGGAAAAT
>NW_017008121.1:0-203 GCF_001483705.2 Eufriesea mexicana | reverse complement strand
AAAATTGGACTTTTCGGTCAGATTATATTGCAATGCAACGGCTATAACAAACCAATAGGATCTATCGTCCTTATTTATGAAGAATATCTTGCTCATCATGATATTAGTCGAAATTGGCAATAAAATAGAGCTTTTCGGCAAGACTCTATCGCAATATTGTGGCTATAGCAAACAATTAGGACCTTACCATGTTGTTTACGCAG
>NW_017008120.1:0-203 GCF_001483705.2 Eufriesea mexicana | reverse complement strand
TACTATTCTGTACTATAATCTGATTGTCACCCGGGAGTCCGGCAATATTGGTCGCGGCACGTTCCGTTGAGTTAATTTACGATTGGTTATGCTACGTGAATACGATTTGGGCATGGATATATTTGACTTGCGTGCTATAAACTGCTATTTGGTGGCTTTCTGCTTTGTACTGTCCTCTGGTGTATTCTGCTCGACACTGGGGA
>NW_017008119.1:0-203 GCF_001483705.2 Eufriesea mexicana | reverse complement strand
AGCACAGAAGTTGAAGCTATCCTAACCGAACTTTGCCTTTCCCAACCGAACCGAACGTAACACGGATCGACATGACGAGCAGAGACTGCTATCGCTGGCATTCCCAGAGCGAGGCTGAAAACATTAGAGCACTCTAGAGACCAGAAATCCACTGAATGGCAGTGAAGAGTACAAAAGTTGTAGCCGCCCTGACCATACTTAGC
>NW_017008118.1:0-203 GCF_001483705.2 Eufriesea mexicana | reverse complement strand
AATTCGTCCCTGAAGAGGTTAAGTTGCTATTTCAGAACTCGAGATCTGTACCTTTATATTTGACTGATTTCCACTATATTGCTCAAACCAACTATAGTACATTGTGTACCATACAGAGCTCAGAAGATGACACGTGGAATGAACGTAGGTCGAATCGGTTGGATATATTACGTGCATTATAAGCTGATTTGTTAGTAAACTCA
>NW_017008117.1:0-203 GCF_001483705.2 Eufriesea mexicana | reverse complement strand
TTTGATAAGAACAGTATTCAAATAAAGCAAGATTTTATAGATAAAAATATCTTAATTAATAAATATTAAAATTTTAATTTACAAATAGGCGATTTCAATATATATTCGCCTGTTATTTGTAATTTATTTTTATAGATTCGTCTTTTTTCAGAAAGTGAGATACATTGATCTATGGTTTAGAATAAAATTGTGAATAAATTGGA
>NW_017008116.1:0-203 GCF_001483705.2 Eufriesea mexicana | reverse complement strand
TAATATCGTGGTGAGCCAACTTCCTTGCTTAAGCAAGGTGGAAAGAATCTATTGGCGTGTTATTGCCATTTCAATACTATAGAGTCTGGCTGGAAAGTTCAATTTTATTGACGATTTCGACCAACATCGCTGTGAGCTAACTTTCTTGACTAAATAAGGATGAATGATTAGATTGGCTTGCTATAGCCTTCGCAATGCTATAG
>NW_017008115.1:0-203 GCF_001483705.2 Eufriesea mexicana | reverse complement strand
AAATATTCTGATATTCCAATTATTTATAATTAAATACTCTGATGCTTCAAATTTTTCAAATTAAATATTCTGGTATTTCAGATTTTCTATATTAATATTCTGATATTTCAAATATCTATAATTAAATATTCTGATGTTTCAAATTTTCTAAATTAAATACTCTGATGCTCCAAATTTTTCAAATTAAATATTCTGGTATTTCA
>NW_017008114.1:0-203 GCF_001483705.2 Eufriesea mexicana | reverse complement strand
TGTCATTTTCGATTAATGCCGTGGTGAGCCAACTTCCTTGCATAAGTAAGGAGGGAAAACCTTCCTGGCCTGCTATAGCCGTTGTTATGCTGCAGAATCGGGCTGGAAAGCTCAATTCCATTGTCATTTTCGACTAATACTGTGGTGAGTTAACTTTCTAGCATAAATAAGGAGGAAAGATCCTTCTGTAGTGCTAT
The DNA here is from genome assembly GCF_001483705.2 of Eufriesea mexicana. Lineage (NCBI taxonomy): Eukaryota > Metazoa > Arthropoda > Insecta > Hymenoptera > Apidae > Eufriesea > Eufriesea mexicana. Next base: position 6 of record NW_017008114.1, on the reverse strand, counting down.
AGCCAC
>NW_017008113.1:0-203 GCF_001483705.2 Eufriesea mexicana | reverse complement strand
GATTTCTGCGCACCACTCCGCTCTATTAGGTTCTGCATGGCCCTGTGGAGCCCGTGATCGCGGAACATTCGGTTGTGCTTTGTTACGCCTCATCCGGTAGGTTAGGTCATGTTTCGTCAGGGCGTCCTTGACTTTTGTCCTATGCACTCCTATTTGGTGCCTTTCTGCGCTCTACTGCGCTCTACTACACTCTGCTCCACTCT
>NW_017008112.1:0-203 GCF_001483705.2 Eufriesea mexicana | reverse complement strand
TATAGCATTGAAATAGCTGTTAGTACGCCATCTTGTGCAATAGATACAGACAGGATGACCATGCAATACGTGTCTACTGGCTACTAACTATTGTATATGCACTTGAGGTTAAAGATTAATATTCTTTAACTCAGAATTTTCTATTCTTCCACGTTTTGGTATTAAAAAATAATTTTGTTTAAGAAAATAGAGTTAATCTTCGA
>NW_017008111.1:0-203 GCF_001483705.2 Eufriesea mexicana | reverse complement strand
ATTTTTAATTAATAAAATGTTTTATTTCATAATTCGCGTGTTTTATGAATTAAAAGTGTATTAACCGAATTGTAATTCATCGTGTGAGATCAAAATGACAAGAATTAAGTGTAATACGAGTCTCGTGACGAGTATAGCTCGCCATTGTAAGGCTCAAATGCAAACGTTGGACGAATCTTCAGAGCAACGGATGGATTAAATTA
>NW_017008110.1:0-203 GCF_001483705.2 Eufriesea mexicana | reverse complement strand
CTAGTTTAGTTCTGATTGGGTAAAATAGATGTTAGTGGTGGAAAGGTAAAGAGTTTTAATTGGGCAGAGGGTGTGACATAAGGATCTTTGGCTAAGGAGTAGCAAACTGTCAAGGAACCGATTTCTGATGGTCAATGACTTGATTTATAAGTGCCGTCCGTCCGTCGCTTGTTGGGTCTGTCACAAGTGGGTCCCATCTGTCG
>NW_017008109.1:0-203 GCF_001483705.2 Eufriesea mexicana | reverse complement strand
AACATAAGCCCGCCCCATCCCCTAAGGGTGCCGGGTATATTTTGAAGATTTCCCCCACGTGAAAAAGAGGATATATTCGTCTTTTTTACTATACATTCTTATGCGGTGTATTTCTGCCCTCTTATGTGCTCTACTATTTCCTGCATAGCCCTGGCGAGGTCAGCATTGGAGTTCGCGGCGCGTTGTTTTGACTTAGGCTTCGT
>NW_017008108.1:0-203 GCF_001483705.2 Eufriesea mexicana | reverse complement strand
ACATAGCCCAACCAAACGTAGCATAACTCAACATAACGTGCCGAGACCACTGTTGCTGGCATCACCATAGCCAGGCACAATAGCCAGGCACAATATACTGCAGTGCAGAAAGCCACAAAACAGGAATTTACAGCTCAAAGGTGCAAGATATCCTAACATAACCAGACCTAACCTGACCTAACGGAACGTTGAATAACTAATCC
>NW_017008107.1:0-203 GCF_001483705.2 Eufriesea mexicana | reverse complement strand
TAACCTCTCCTAACCTAACCCATCCTAACCTGACCTAACCGTACGTATCTTAACTGAACATAACGAGCCGAGAATAATATTTCTGGCCTCCCCAGAGCATAGCAGAGCATATTCGAACAACGCGAATCTCAGAAATCCACGAAACAGCAACTAGTAGCTCAAAAGTCAAAGATATCCTAACCTAACCTGACCCATCCTGACCT
>NW_017008106.1:0-203 GCF_001483705.2 Eufriesea mexicana | reverse complement strand
CTCAGAGGATTTCTGCGCAATGCATTGCTCTATTATGCACCGCTCGACTCTCGTGATGCCAGCTACCGTGGTAGCTGCACGTCAGTTTGAGTAACGTTACGTTAGGCTAGGACTGTTAAGGATAAGTTTGGTTATCGTATCTTTAACTTTCGTGCTATGCATTGCCATTCTATGTGCCTCAGCGCCCTGTTCTCCACTCATAT
>NW_017008105.1:0-203 GCF_001483705.2 Eufriesea mexicana | reverse complement strand
ATTGACCTATTCTCTGGAGATTAGGTGGCTGTACTTGCCATTGGATTGAACGCGTGAGGCGATAGATTCACCAAGCAATAACAGGTTATAGATTATGGATATACCTATTCCCTGGCAAGAAGATGGCTGTAATTGCCATAGGATTGAAGGCGTTAGGCGATCTCATCACGAAGCTATAACAGGTTATAGATTTTGAATAGACA
>NW_017008104.1:0-203 GCF_001483705.2 Eufriesea mexicana | reverse complement strand
AGAATTGCAATGGCCATAGCTGGCCAATAGAATCTTTCCTCCGCATTTATGCAAGATAGTTATCTCACCACGATATTAGTCGCAAACGTCAATAAAGTTGCATTTTCGAGGCAGATTCAAAGGCATTGTAATGGCTATACCACGGCAATAGTATCTTTCCTCCTTATTTATACAAGCAAGTTAGCTCACGACGATATTGGTCG
>NW_017008103.1:0-203 GCF_001483705.2 Eufriesea mexicana | reverse complement strand
GGTTCTATTGGCGTGCTGTAGGCAGTGCAAAGCTTTAGAATCTTCCTGGAAAATTCGATTTTACTGGCATTTTCGACTGATATCGAGGTGAGCTAACTTCCCTGCATAGGTGAGGAGGAAAGATCCTTTTGGCGTGCTACAGCCATTGCAATTCAGTGGAATCTGGCTGGAAAATTCAATTTTATTGACATTTACGTCTAATG
>NW_017008102.1:0-203 GCF_001483705.2 Eufriesea mexicana | reverse complement strand
AATACAATAGAGCACAGTAGAACGCAGTAACCCCCGCATTCCAGTGTATAACGCAAGAGAGAATGATACCCCAACCCAACATGTCCTAACCTAACCTAACTGAACGTAGACTAACTCAAGATAAAGTGCCGTGAGTATTGTTGCAGGCCTTCCCAGACTCAGGCAGAGTATATTAGAGCAATGTGGAGAGTGGCCGTGTATCG
>NW_017008101.1:0-203 GCF_001483705.2 Eufriesea mexicana | reverse complement strand
CATCCTAACCAAACCTAACCGAACGTAACCTGACTGTATATTACGTGCCCAAACCAATATTGCTGGCATTCCCAGAGCCGAGCTGAAAATATTGGAGGCCTGTAGGGCGCGGAAATCCACCTAGTGGCAGACTGCAGCATTAAAGACGAGGCAATCCTCACCTAACTTAACCAAACGTAACTTAGCAAAGCCTGAACTGCCGC
>NW_017008100.1:0-203 GCF_001483705.2 Eufriesea mexicana | reverse complement strand
TTCTACCCTTCGGCCGACGCGCCGCGTCGTTTTTCTGCCTGGCCACCGGTTGTCTGCGGCGGAACGGCTTTTATTTTCCAGCCAGCCGCGGAGAAATTGGAAAGAACGTGAAAATAATAGCGAAACGAGCGATGGCCACGTGCACGCGCCGATAAATCCGATCGGAATTGTCATGGGTGACGGAAGAACCGTGTTTGAATCTC
>NW_017008099.1:0-203 GCF_001483705.2 Eufriesea mexicana | reverse complement strand
CATCCATACATCCATCCATCCATACATTCATACATCCATACGTCCATAGATCCATACATCCGTTCATCCATACACATAGCCATCCATACATACTTACATCCGTACATCCATGCATACCCCCATACACTTATCCATACATTCATCAATAGATACATCCGTAAATGCCTCCATACACACATCCATGCATGCACCCATCTATACAT
>NW_017008098.1:0-203 GCF_001483705.2 Eufriesea mexicana | reverse complement strand
AGTACAGCGCAGAAATCCGCAGATAGCTGTGTATAGCACAAAAGTCAAAGCTGACCTATCCTAGTATATCCAACCTTAACTTAACCAGACGTAACAAAACTCAGCCTAACGACCACTATTCCTGGATTCCACAGAGTCTTGCAGAACTAACCAGAGGTCATTAGGGCGCAGGAGCACATAGAACCGTAGTGCACAGCACGAAA
>NW_017008097.1:0-203 GCF_001483705.2 Eufriesea mexicana | reverse complement strand
AAACGGCAACTGTGCTCTGTTGGCGGTTGTACTAAATTCCGTACTGTGAATAGTTAATATATGTAGCCATTACTGGTATACACATTTATCACTACAGTACTTCTGTGGAACTTCAATCCCTGAACAAATTAATCCAGCGGGTACTCTACAGTGATAATGGCTGCAATCTGTACTGCTTGTCAATGGTTAGTATATCGAGCGAA
>NW_017008096.1:0-203 GCF_001483705.2 Eufriesea mexicana | reverse complement strand
AGCGTATCTTCGACTTTTGTGATATAAACAGCAATGGGTTGGATTTGTGGGCTTTACTGTGCTATCCTATATTCGGCTTTGACCTGGGGAGGCCAGAAAGAGCAGTCCCGGAACGATGGGTAGTGTTATGTAACGTTGGTTGTTTTAAAGGCTGGTTTTGTTAGTGTTGGGTCGTTCCGACACTTACGCGGTACACTGTCACT
>NW_017008095.1:0-203 GCF_001483705.2 Eufriesea mexicana | reverse complement strand
CAATAGAACCTTTCCTCCTTGTTTGTGCATGAAAGATAGCTCACCACGATATTAGTCGAAAATATCAATAAAATTGAATTTCCCTTTCAGATTCTATAACTTTGCTATGACTAGAGCACGCCAACAGGATGTTTCCTCCCTATATACGCAAGGAAGTTAGCTCACCACGATATTAGTCGAAAATGTCAACAAAATTTTATTTT
>NW_017008094.1:0-203 GCF_001483705.2 Eufriesea mexicana | reverse complement strand
TATGGTATACTTAGATCTTAGTGGCGTGATGAAAATAAATAATTGCATTAATACTAATTTTGCTAAGAACAGTTGCATTTAGTGATCATGAACGAATGTTATTCAAGAATATGCAGTAATGATAATTAATTCTCGAGGCAGGGTTGAGTGACGCAATGGGTCGTCATAGGGCCTATAAAAATCTAGCTGAAGGGTTCGACGAC
>NW_017008093.1:0-203 GCF_001483705.2 Eufriesea mexicana | reverse complement strand
AGGGATAACGGATCCGCCTTTTTTCATTCAAGAACTGCTGATATATGTAAATCATCAGCGAACCGATTAATACAACGGCTACGCTGCCCTGCTGGTGGATGTCGTAAGTACGGTATTGTCAACTATTAGCATCTATAGCAATAAACGTACTGTAAATTGATTATTTTAAAATTGCCTTCAAAATCGCATCATCAGTCAAAAAC
>NW_017008092.1:0-203 GCF_001483705.2 Eufriesea mexicana | reverse complement strand
GTAACCACATGTAGAATTGCCTACTCTATCGTGCCACGAACAATAATGCTGGCATCCCTAGAGTCTAGCAGAATATAATTGAGAACAGTAAAGCAATGAAGCCCGCCGCATTGCAGTGTATAGCCAAAGGTCAAGGGTATCCTGTCCTTACCGGAACTATCTTGGCCTAACCAAACGAAGTCTAACTCAACATACCGCACCGA
>NW_017008091.1:0-203 GCF_001483705.2 Eufriesea mexicana | reverse complement strand
ATGTCAATAAAATTGAATTTTCCAGGAGGATTCTATAGCGTTGCAATGGTAATAGCACGCCAAAATAATCTTTCCTCCACATTTATGCAAGAAAGTTTGCTCACCACGATATTAGTCGGAAATGTCGATAAAATTGAACCTTCCAGCCAGATTCTATAGCATTGCGACGGCTATAGCATGCCAAGATGTTCTTTCCTCCTTAC
>NW_017008090.1:0-203 GCF_001483705.2 Eufriesea mexicana | reverse complement strand
TTCGCCCTGCGGAGGCCAGCAATAATGGTCGCGGCACGTTAGGTTGTGGTATACTACCTCCTGCTTTGTTACGTTTGGTGAGGTTAGGATAGCCTAGTTTAGACCTTTGTGCTGTACACTGCTTTCGGCGGATTTCTGCGATATACTGCGTTCTAATATTTTCTGCTTGGCTCTGCGGAGGCCGGCAGTATCTGTCACGGCAA
>NW_017008089.1:0-203 GCF_001483705.2 Eufriesea mexicana | reverse complement strand
TGGATGTATGGATGTGTGGATGTATGGATGTATGTATGGATGAATGCATTGGTGTATGCATGGGTGTATGTATTGATGTCTGTATGGATGCAGGTATGGATGGATGGATGGGTGGACGAATGTATGGATGGATGGATGTATGGTTCGATGGATGTATGGATGGATGGATGTATGTAAAGATGGATGTACGGATGGATGTATGT
>NW_017008088.1:0-203 GCF_001483705.2 Eufriesea mexicana | reverse complement strand
ATGTACGTATGTATGAATGTATGGATGTAAGCATGTATGGATGTATGCAAGTATGGATGTATGAATGAATGGACGTATGGGTGTACGAATGTATGAATATACGGATGTACGGATGTATGGATGCATATCTGTATGGATGTATGGATGTATGGATGGATGGAAGAATGGATGTATGTATGGATGCTTGTATGGATGAATGTATG
>NW_017008087.1:0-203 GCF_001483705.2 Eufriesea mexicana | reverse complement strand
ATCGATTGGCATGTACAGCCATCTACTTGCCAGAGAATAGGTCTATTCAAAGTCTATACCCTGCTATAGCTTGGTGAATATTTGTCCTAACACCATCAATCCAATTGCAAGTACAGCCATCTACTTGCCAGAGAGTAGGCCTATTCAAGATCTATGATCTGTTATAGCTTGGTGAATAGATCGCCTGACGCCTTCAATCCAAT
>NW_017008086.1:0-203 GCF_001483705.2 Eufriesea mexicana | reverse complement strand
AGAGGGGCTGAGCACGGAAGCCCATATAACAGCACTTTGCAGCAGATATGTCAAAGCTATGAAAAAATAACGCAGACAAACGCAACCCACCAAACGTAGCCTAACTAAGCGTAACGTGCTGCGACCACTACGGCCAGACAACCCAGGGCCAAGCAAAGTATATTGGAGCGCAGTTGAGCACGGATCCACCGAATAGCAATGCA
>NW_017008085.1:0-203 GCF_001483705.2 Eufriesea mexicana | reverse complement strand
GCTCTAGTACACTATGCTTGTCTCTGTGGAGGCCTGAAATAGTGGTATCGCCATGTTGGGTTAGGTTAGGTTACGTGTGCATACGTTACGTTTGGCTAGGATAGGAGACTCTACTTTGACTCTTCCGCTATACACTGCTATTCCCCGGATTTCTGCACCCTAACGTGCTCTCATATGCTCTGCTTGGCGGTGGGGTGGCCAGT
>NW_017008084.1:0-203 GCF_001483705.2 Eufriesea mexicana | reverse complement strand
AGTAAGTTCTGCTCGACTCTGTGGAGGCCAGCAATAGCTTTCAGGGTACGTTAGGTTTAGCTAAGTTACATTTGGTTATGTTAAGTTTGGATACATTAGGATTGGATAGCTTAGACTTTCGTGCTATACACCATTATTTGGTGGACTTCGGCGCTCGACATTGCTGGAATATGTGCTGCTTGCCTCTGGGGAGATCAGCAATG
>NW_017008083.1:0-203 GCF_001483705.2 Eufriesea mexicana | reverse complement strand
TGTTGGGCTAACTTTCGTGCATAAATAAGGAGGGAAGATACTAGTGGCGTGCTAAAGCCATTGGAATGCTGCAGAATCTTGCTGGAAGATGCATTTTTATCGACACTTTCGACTTATATCGTTGTGACCTAACTTTCTTTTATATATAAGGAGGTAAGATTCTTCTGTCGTGCTGTAGCCATTGCAATGCTATAGAATCTGTC
>NW_017008082.1:0-203 GCF_001483705.2 Eufriesea mexicana | reverse complement strand
AGGTTTGGTTAGGATATCCCTGGCTTTTGTGCTACACACTGACCCTCTGTTGACTTCTACGCCCTGCATTGCTATACCATACTCTGTGCGACTCCAGAGAGGCGAGCAATAGTGGCCATGGCATATTAGGTTAAGTAATGATTTGTTAATTTAGCATAGTTTAGGTTAAGTTTGGTCAGGGTGACAGTGACTTACGCGCTGTA
>NW_017008081.1:0-203 GCF_001483705.2 Eufriesea mexicana | reverse complement strand
TGCCCTGTTTGTCTCCGAGAAAGCAGAAATATCGTTCTCCGCACGTTAGGCTGAGTTAGTCTATGTTTGGCTACGTTCTGTTGGGTTTGGTTAGGTGTGGGTGTCTATGACTTTTTAGATACAAACTGCGATTCTATAGTCTTCTGCGCTCTACTCTCCAATAGTGCGTTCTGGCTGGTTCTGGGGAGGACAGCAATAGCCGT
>NW_017008080.1:0-203 GCF_001483705.2 Eufriesea mexicana | reverse complement strand
TCCTTACCTAAGCAAAGAAGGTAGCTCCCCACGATATTAGCCGAAAATGTTAACAAAACTGTACTTTCCAGCCACATTCTATATCATTGCAATGGCTATAGCGCACAAAAAGCATCTTTCATCCTTACTTATGCAAGCATGTTAGCTCACCACGATATTTGTCGAAAATGTCAACAAAATTGTATTTCCCAGGCACATTCTAT
>NW_017008079.1:0-203 GCF_001483705.2 Eufriesea mexicana | reverse complement strand
CAATGGCGTCTTCGACAGCGATTCAAACACTGAGTAGATTAATAATTAATAATAAATTAATAAAGAACAAATTTATATGGAAAAATACATTGGAAAGTTCTTGAAGGATCTGCCTTTACGACGTAATTATAAAAGTTCATAAATTAATCGCAGGAATTGAGTAATTAATAAATCTTGCAATAAAAATTAAAAAAGGAACAGTC
>NW_017008078.1:0-203 GCF_001483705.2 Eufriesea mexicana | reverse complement strand
CATGCTTCAAAAGATGGATCCACAGAGACCTAGATAGAGGGAATTTAAGAAATACCCTCCAACAGTGTGTTGCGTTCTATTTATCGAATCCCTTCGAAGTCTTAGAACGCTTATCATGCGCCAAGTTAATATTGCGTGATTAGTTTGTGATAATAAGGATCCCGAAGTGCGCGTTGATAAAAGAGAGCGTTTATTTATAGAAA
>NW_017008077.1:0-203 GCF_001483705.2 Eufriesea mexicana | reverse complement strand
TAGAATGGCACTGACGTTTGCGTAATACACTGCTCTTCGGTGGATTTCGCCCTCTACAGTGCTGTAATATGTTCAGCTAGGCTACACGAGGGACAGGAATAGTGGTACCGGCACGTTAAGTTGGTATTGGCAACGTTTGATTAGATTAGGTTAGGTCTGGTTAGGTTAGGACATCTGTGTGTATTCTACTTTACACTGCAATG
>NW_017008076.1:0-203 GCF_001483705.2 Eufriesea mexicana | reverse complement strand
GTGAGATAACATCCTTGCTTATATAAGGAGGAAGGATTCAATTCACGTCCTATAGCCGTCGCGATGCTATAGAATCTGGCTGGAAAGTGCAATTTTATTGACACTTTCGACTAATATCGCGGTGAGTTAACTTTCTTGCGTAAATAAGGGGGAAAGATTCTATTGGCGTGCTGTAGGCGTTGCAAAGCTATAGAATCTTCCTG
>NW_017008075.1:0-203 GCF_001483705.2 Eufriesea mexicana | reverse complement strand
GTAAAATTGAAATTTCCGGCCACATTCTGCAGCATTGCAATTGCTACAGCACGCCAAAAGGATGTTTCCTGCATACTAATGCAAGGAAGATGGCTCACCACGATATTAGTCGAAAATGTCAATCAAATTGAATTTTCCAACAATATTCTATAGCATTGCAACGGCTATAGCACGCAAAAAGGATCTTTCCTCCATACATATGC
>NW_017008074.1:0-203 GCF_001483705.2 Eufriesea mexicana | reverse complement strand
TTCGTAAAGTTTCAGCGAAATCGCCCCACGGCTTCATCGATTTTTAGGCAAAAAATCGATTTTATTCGATAAAGTCTGACCCCGCCGGCCGATGTCCGCAAAACTGCACACAATAACGTTTATTCCCTGAATAACAGCGTTTTGCGCATTTTCAGCGAAATCGGCCAGCGGCTTCATCGATTTTTAAGAAAATTTTCGATTTT
>NW_017008073.1:0-203 GCF_001483705.2 Eufriesea mexicana | reverse complement strand
GACTAGCTCAACCTAATATGCCGCGACGACTATTGCTGGACACCCCAGGGCCATGCAGAGAGATGTTTAACACAGTAGAGTGCAGAACCTCCCGAAGAACTGTGTATTCTGCGAAAGTCAAAGCTTTCCACACCTAACCGAAATAAACATAACCAAGCCAAACTTAGCCTAACTGAACCTAACTTGACGAGACTACTATTGCT
>NW_017008072.1:0-203 GCF_001483705.2 Eufriesea mexicana | reverse complement strand
TTAAGGTATCTTTCACTTTAGTGCTATGCACTTCTATCCTTTGAGTTTCTACGCTCTACGTTGCTCTACAATTATCTGCTGGCCTCTGGAGTGGACAGAATTCGTGGGCTTGGCGCGATATGTCTTGTTAGGCTACGTGTGGCAGTGTTACGTTCGGCCACGTTCGGTTAGAGTAGCTTCGACTATAGTGCTGTGCACTGCGA
>NW_017008071.1:0-203 GCF_001483705.2 Eufriesea mexicana | reverse complement strand
GTAGTATGAACAACACTAACATTTTCATGACCTACTTCATTTTTAACTTGTCTAATTGTTTCATTAAAAGCTAATGATGCAATACCATCAACTGTTGCACCAATTTCAGTAATAATAACCTCAGCTTTACTATGAATTGCGGAACTAAAAATATGCTTTTTAATTCCATCAGTTAGGAGTTACAACCTGTACAGTTTTCCCTT
>NW_017008070.1:0-203 GCF_001483705.2 Eufriesea mexicana | reverse complement strand
TTCTAAGTTAACCTGACCGAGCTTAACCTAGCCTACCCTAACCAAACGTAACATAACACAACCCAACGTGCCGAGATAGCTATTGCTGGCCTCCCAAGATCGAAGTGGAAAATATTAGAAAACAGTACAGCAAGAAAATACGTGGATGACAGTGTATAGCACAAAAGTCTTAACTACCCTATCCTAACCTCACCAAACCTAAC
>NW_017008069.1:0-203 GCF_001483705.2 Eufriesea mexicana | reverse complement strand
AGGTTAGGTTACAATATTTTCGACTCTTGTGATGTTTGCAGAATTGCGGTGGATTTCTGGGCAGTATTGTGCTCTAGTACAATCTGCTAGTCGGTGTGGAGACCAGCAATGTTTGTCTCGCCATGTTAGGTTGAGTTACCCTTCGTTTGGGTATGTAACGTTTGGATGGGCCAGGATAGACTACTTTGTTTATTGCGCTTTAC
>NW_017008068.1:0-203 GCF_001483705.2 Eufriesea mexicana | reverse complement strand
CTCTAATATTTTCAGCTTCGCTCTGGCATGGCCAGCAGTAGTGGCCTCGGCCGTTATGATGAGTCACGTTACGTTCGGTTAGGTTGTGTCAGGCTATGTTTGGCCAGGGTAGATTTTACTTTTGTGCTATACACTGCTACTCGGTGGATATCTGCGCTCTACTGCGCTCCAGTATGACCTGCTTGGCCCTGGGCTGGCCAGTA
>NW_017008067.1:0-203 GCF_001483705.2 Eufriesea mexicana | reverse complement strand
CTGGAAAATACAATTTTAATGACATTTTCGACTAATATCGTGGTGACCTATCTTCCTTGTCTAGGTAAGAGGGAAATGTACTATTGGCGTGCTGTAGCCTTTGCAATGTTATGGACTCTGGCAGGAAAATTCAATTTTACTGACTTTTTCGACTAATATCGTGGTGAGCTATGTTCCTTGCATAACTAAGGAGGAATGATGCT
>NW_017008066.1:0-203 GCF_001483705.2 Eufriesea mexicana | reverse complement strand
CTGCAATCTACCGGAAAACTGCGTATAGCACGAATGTCAAAGCTACCCTGGCCAAACCTAACAAGTCGTAACGCCACCAAACGTAACCTAACTTAATATAACGTGACGCGACCACTATTACTGGCCTCCCCAGAGTCAAGCATATCATATCAGAGGAGAGTAGAGACCAGGAAGCCATAGAACCTCAGTGAACAGCAGAAAAG
>NW_017008065.1:0-203 GCF_001483705.2 Eufriesea mexicana | reverse complement strand
TTTACGCAATAAGGTTAGCTCACCACGATATTAGTCAAAAAAGTCAATAAAATTGAATTTTAATGCCAGATTCTACAGGACTGCAATGGCTATAGCTCGCTAATGGATTCTATCCTCCTTATTTATGTAATAAAATTAGTTCACCACGATATTAGTCGAAAATGTCATTAAAATTGAACTTTCCAGCCATATTCTATAGCATT
>NW_017008064.1:0-203 GCF_001483705.2 Eufriesea mexicana | reverse complement strand
TGCTCTAATATGCTCTGCGTGGCTCTGGGGTGGCCAGCAATATTGTTCTCGTCACGCCATGTTCAGCTACACCATGTTTGGACAGGCTTGGTAAGGTCAGGTTTGGTCAGTGCATATTTCACTTTTGTGCTATACACTGAAATGCGGTGGATTTCTGCGCTCTGCTGTGCTCTAGTGTATTCTGCTTGGCTCTGGGAACTCCA
>NW_017008063.1:0-203 GCF_001483705.2 Eufriesea mexicana | reverse complement strand
CTAAACTTCAAGTGCCCAGGACGTATTTGTCAGCCTCCCAAGTGCTAAGCAGAACGTACTGGACGAGAGCAGAGCACAGAAATCAGTAGAGTCGCTGTGTTCAGCAGAAGAGCCAAAGCAACCCAAACCAAACCACAACGGGCAAAACCTAATCAAACGTTGCCTAACAATATGTAACGCGCCGCGACCACTATTGCCGGGCT
>NW_017008062.1:0-203 GCF_001483705.2 Eufriesea mexicana | reverse complement strand
TGGTTCGGCTGGATTAGGTTCTGTTTTGTTAGGATATCTCGCAGTTGTGTGGTGTACATTGCTATCTGGTAGCTTTCTGCGCTCTACCGTGCCCTACTATACCCTGCTGTAATCTGTGCAGGCCCTTGGCACGACAGGCCTTTTTAGTCTACGTTTTGCAATGCCACAATTGGTAACGTTAGGAGAGGGCAGCTTTGATTTTT
>NW_017008061.1:0-203 GCF_001483705.2 Eufriesea mexicana | reverse complement strand
TGCAGCAATAGTGGTCGCGTTAAGTTAGTGTGAGTTTGGCTATGTTTGATTATGTTCTGTCGGCTTGGGTTAGGTTTGGGTAGCTTTGTCTTTTCTGGTATATTCTGCGATTCAATCGATTTCGGCGTTCTACTCTCGACCAACGTGTTCTGCTTGGCTCTGGGGAGGCCAGCAGTAGTGGTCGCGGGAGGTTAGGTTTAGTT
>NW_017008060.1:0-203 GCF_001483705.2 Eufriesea mexicana | reverse complement strand
AATAAGTTAGTAATAAGTTTAAAATTGTGATTAGTATCTTCGATTGTAACATGTAAATTACGAGGATTTGAGGTAAGTAATGTAAGTAAGGTAAGTGAAGTAAAAAAAATAATTAAAGTCTCCTGCAATGAATGGACTATATATACTATGACTGCCAAGCCATCGGCCAGGATACAAAAGCATTGACTATGAAATTCTTGGAA
>NW_017008059.1:0-203 GCF_001483705.2 Eufriesea mexicana | reverse complement strand
ATTGTCTGGCAAGTAGATGGCAGTACTTGCCATTGGATTGAAGGCGTTTGGCGGTCTATTCGCAAAGCCACAACAGATTATAGATTTTGAATAGACTTATTCCCAGTCAAGAAGGTGGCAGTACTTGGCATTATATTGACGGCGTAAGGCGATCTATTCACCAAGCTATAACAGGTTATATATTTTGAATAGACCTATTCTCT
>NW_017008058.1:0-203 GCF_001483705.2 Eufriesea mexicana | reverse complement strand
ACGATATTCGTCGTAAATGTCAATAAAATTGAATTTTCCAGCCAGATTCTACTGCATTGCATTGGCTATAGCTTGCCAAAAGGATCTTCCCTCCTTACCTATGCAAGGAAGATAGCTCACCAGAATATTAGTCGAAAATTTCCACAAAATTGAGCTTTCCAGCCAGATTCTATAGCATTGCGACGGCCATAGCACGCCAATTG
>NW_017008057.1:0-203 GCF_001483705.2 Eufriesea mexicana | reverse complement strand
GGGCCACCGTGCCGGTGGGTGAAGTGCGCCTGCACCCATGTGCCCGGTTTCCGCCGGGCTCGGCCACCCCACCGACCACCGTCTGGGCAGCAAGGCGTGCTGCCCGCCAAAGGCGAACTGCGCGGATCGCCAGGCGCCTGCAGGCTCCGTGTCCGCCTCGGCGCCTGCGAGCGCCAATTCGAAAGCTGCTTCCGCGAATTCCG
>NW_017008056.1:0-203 GCF_001483705.2 Eufriesea mexicana | reverse complement strand
GGCTGCGTCAGGCTACGTTCAGTTATATTAAGTTCAGATAGGTTAGGATAGGATACCATTTACGTTTGTGTTGTACACTGTTGTCAGGTGGATTTCTGCGCTTTCAATTGCCATACTATACTCTACTCGGCTATGGCGAAGCCAGCAATACTGATCTCGGCACTTTAGGTTGAGTTCGGCTTCGATTGGTAAGGATACGTTTG
>NW_017008055.1:0-203 GCF_001483705.2 Eufriesea mexicana | reverse complement strand
CATAACCTACTCAAACGTACCCTATCCCTACCTATCTCGTCGAGAGCGCTATTACTGGCTTCCTCAGAGAAATGAAGAACATACTAGAGCATAGTCGAGCGTAGAAATCCACAGTATAGCAGCTTACACCGCGAAGGACTGATCCATCCAAACCTAACCCAATCGAACATAACGTAACAGAACGTAACGTATTTCAACATAAA
>NW_017008054.1:0-203 GCF_001483705.2 Eufriesea mexicana | reverse complement strand
TTTTGTAAATGGAAACCTGCAGTACTGTATTGTCTACTGTCAATATCACTGTCTACACGGGAAGTACCAATTCATCATTCAATAATTGCTGTAGAACTTATATCATCATTGAACATATTAATACAACTTCGACAGTGCTTTGTAGATGGATATACTACATTCCGCACGGTTAATTGTAAATATCTCTAGCCAAAACTGATCTA
>NW_017008053.1:0-203 GCF_001483705.2 Eufriesea mexicana | reverse complement strand
TAGCCCACCACGATATTAGTCGAAAATGTGAATAAAATTGAATCTGCCAGGCACATTCTATATGATTGCAATGGCTACAGCACGCCAGTAGAATCTTTCCTCCTTATTAATGCAAGAAAGGCATCTCACCACAATATTAATCGAAGATGTCAATAAAATTGTATTCTCCAGCCAGATTCTACAGCATTCTAGCGGCTATAGCA
>NW_017008052.1:0-203 GCF_001483705.2 Eufriesea mexicana | reverse complement strand
TGGTGAATATATCGCCTAATGCCTTCATTCCACTGGCAAGAACAACCATCTACTTGCCAGAGAATAGGTATATTCATAATATATATACTGTTATAGCTTTGTGAATAGATCGCCTAACGCCTTCAATCCAGTGGCAAGTGCAGCCATCTACTTTCCAGAGAATATGTCAATTCTAATTCTATAACCTGTTATAGAATGGAGAA
>NW_017008051.1:0-203 GCF_001483705.2 Eufriesea mexicana | reverse complement strand
TTATCATTTTCGACTTATATCATGGTGAGCTAGCTTCCGTGCATAAGTATGGAGGAAAGATCCATTTGGCGAAATATAGCCATTGCAATGATATAGAATGTGCCTGGCATAATCAATTCTATTTCCATTTTCGATTAATGTCGTGGTTAGCTATCTTTCTTGCGTAACCTAGACGTAAAGATTCTATTGGAGCGCTATTGCCA
>NW_017008050.1:0-203 GCF_001483705.2 Eufriesea mexicana | reverse complement strand
GTTCGCCACAATATTAGTCAAGAATGTCAATAAAATTGTATTTTCCAGACAGATTCTATAGCACTGTAATGGCCATAGCGCGCCATAAGAGTATTTCATCCTTATTCATGCATTACAGTTATTTCCCCACGATATTAGTTAAAAATGACAATAAAAATGTATTTTCCAGCGATATTCTATAGCATTGCAATGGCTATAGCACG
>NW_017008049.1:0-203 GCF_001483705.2 Eufriesea mexicana | reverse complement strand
GACAGTTAGCTTTTGATACCCATCGATAGCTATCACAGGAGACTAGGATGAACATGTATAAATAACAAACGATTTCTCCTTTTAACCATTTGCACTACCAATAAACGCACCGTTGCAGTGTCGTGCGCTATAGTATAACGCGTGGTAAGGTGTCACATTGACACCACGAGATACTGTATCGATTCTGAAATATTTCCAAGATG
>NW_017008048.1:0-203 GCF_001483705.2 Eufriesea mexicana | reverse complement strand
GAAGCCAGCTCACCACGATATTAGTGGATAATGTCAATGAAATTGAATTTTCCAGCCAGATTCCATATCATTGCGACGGGTATTGCACGCCAGTAGAATATACCCTCCTTATTTCTGCTATAAAGTTAGCTCACCACGACATTAGTCGAAAATGTCAATAAAATCTTATTTTCCAGGAGGATTCTATAGCATGCAATACCTAT
>NW_017008047.1:0-203 GCF_001483705.2 Eufriesea mexicana | reverse complement strand
CATTGGATTGAAGGCGTTATGCGATCTATTCACCATGCATTAACAGATAATAGATTTTGAATATACTTATTCCCTGGCAAGTACATGGCTGTACTTGCCATTCGATTGCAGGCGATAGGCGTTCTAATCACCAAGCTATAACAGATTATAGATTTTGAATGGACCTATTCGCTTGCAAGAAGATGGCTGTACTTGCCATTGGA
>NW_017008046.1:0-203 GCF_001483705.2 Eufriesea mexicana | reverse complement strand
ATTCTATAGCATTGCAATGGCTATAGAAGACCAATAGAATTCTTCCTCCTTACGTATAAAAGGTTGATAGCTCACCACGATATTAGACGAAAATAAGAATAAAAGTGAGTTTTCCAACCTGTTTCTATAGCAATGCAATCGCTATTGCACGGCAATAGAATCTTTCCTTCTTATTTATGCACGAAAGTTAGCTCACCACGATA
>NW_017008045.1:0-203 GCF_001483705.2 Eufriesea mexicana | reverse complement strand
TGTAGATCGCTGAAGCCCACCGAGTAGCAGTGTACAGAGCAAAAGCTGAAGCTATCACCTCCTAACATAGAAAATCATTAAATAACCAAACGTAACATAACGCAACCTTACATGCCGCGAACACGATTGCTGTCATCCCTGGAACTAAGCAGAAAATATCAGGGGATAGTATAACGCAGACATCAATAGAACCGCATTGCATT
>NW_017008044.1:0-203 GCF_001483705.2 Eufriesea mexicana | reverse complement strand
TAGCTACTTATACGATAAAACTCTAATTGTAAATATCTTAAAAAGTATTAAGTAATTGTTTCTATAATGATATATTTTCCTAAACTGCATGACGATAGCTACAAACCTGCAAAGTTTCAACTAAATCGGTGACCCGAAGGACTTGCACTCTTCTTGTCAGTCGCAACAACGACGGCCACGAATACTCGAAGAAGCTAGGTTCT
>NW_017008043.1:0-203 GCF_001483705.2 Eufriesea mexicana | reverse complement strand
GATGCTAGTAGAGCAATGCATAACGCAGACAACGGCCTAATAGCAGTGTATAGTGGAAAAATCAATGCTACCCTGACCAAGCCTATCTCAACAAAGCCAAGCAAAACGAAACCCATCTCAAACAAATATGCAGCGAACATTGTTGCTGGCCTCCCAAGGGACAAGCCGAACATATTAGAGCACAGTAGAGCACAGAAATACAC
>NW_017008042.1:0-203 GCF_001483705.2 Eufriesea mexicana | reverse complement strand
GTGAGCTAACTTTCATGTATAAATATGGAGGAAATATTCTATTGGCCAGCTATAGCCATTGCAGTGCTATAGAATCGGCCTGGAATATTCAATGTTATAGATATTTTCGGCTAATATCGTGGTGAGCTAACTTTCTTGTTTAAATAAGGAGGAAAGATTCTATTGGCACGCTGTAGCCATTGCAGTGCTATAGAATCTGGCTC
>NW_017008041.1:0-203 GCF_001483705.2 Eufriesea mexicana | reverse complement strand
TCTTTCAAGACTTCATTCCCATTTACGGCACATAACTTCTTGCGTGCTTGCGATGCGTTCTTGACTTTTCGGAAATAAAACAATAAAGTATGCCCGAAATGCGCGTCTTGTCCTTCCATTTTTAAATTCTGATAAAAACAAAACTAAATAACTAATCGATACAATTTTTCAACTAAATTAAAAGCTGTTGTCCAAACAACAAG
>NW_017008040.1:0-203 GCF_001483705.2 Eufriesea mexicana | reverse complement strand
TGCTCTGCTATATTCGGCCAGACTGTCGTTTGGCGAGCAATGGTGACCGTGGCACGTTACGTATCGTTATGTTACGTTTGGTTAGGTAATGTTAGGTCATGTTCAGCTAGAATAGCTAAGACTTTCGTGCTGTACACTGTTATTCGACAGATTTCTATGATCTACTGTGCTCTACCACATCCTGCTTCGCTATGCGGAGGCCA
>NW_017008039.1:0-203 GCF_001483705.2 Eufriesea mexicana | reverse complement strand
TGTATCGAATGATGGACGAACGAATGAATGCATTTATGGATGTATGGATGTGGGGATGTTTGGTTGAATGTATGTATGGATTGATTAACGCATGTATCTATGGATGTATGTATGGTTGTGTGTATGGGTGTATGCACGGGTATATGTATGGACGTATGTATGGATGTACATATGGATGGATGAGTGCATGGATGTATGGATTT
>NW_017008038.1:0-203 GCF_001483705.2 Eufriesea mexicana | reverse complement strand
TAGCAGATTCTATTGCATTGCAATGGCCATAGCACGCCAATAGTATCTTTCCTCCCTATATATACAAGAAAGTTAGATCACCACGATATTAGCCGAAAATGTCTATAAAATTGAATTTTGCAGCCAGATACTACGGCACCGCAATGGCTATAGCACGCCAATAGAATCTTTCCTCCTTACATATGCAAGAAAGCTAGGTCACC
>NW_017008037.1:0-203 GCF_001483705.2 Eufriesea mexicana | reverse complement strand
GGATACATATATTTGTAAATGAATACATCCATCCATCCAAACATCCTGCCATCCACACATACATCCATCCATCCATCCATCCATCCATCCATCCATCCATACTCCCATACATCCATACATCCACACATCCTTAAATCCAACCATCCATACATCCATCGAACCATACATACACCCATACATACATCCATACATACATCCATACA
>NW_017008036.1:0-203 GCF_001483705.2 Eufriesea mexicana | reverse complement strand
GTTAGGTTACGTTTGTTTGGGTTAGGATTGGATAGCTTTGACTTCTTAGTGGATTCTAATTTTTGGTGGATTCCTACTCTCTTCTGTGCTCTATTAGACTCTGCTTGGACCTGGGGAGCCCAGCAGTAGTGTTCGCGGCTCGTTACGATGGAATATGCTACGTTTGGTGAGGTTACGTTTGTTTTGGTTAGGACTGGACAGCT
>NW_017008035.1:0-203 GCF_001483705.2 Eufriesea mexicana | reverse complement strand
GGTTTGCTATAGCCATTGCATTGCAATCGAATCTGCCTGAAAAGTTCTATTTTAATGAAATCTACGAGTAATATCGTCGTGAGCAAGCTTTCCTGCATATACAAGCACTAAACAATATATTGGTTTGTTATAGCCATTGTAATGCAATAGCGTCTGACTGAAATGCTCAATTTTATTTTCATTTTCGACTAATATCGTGGTGA
>NW_017008034.1:0-203 GCF_001483705.2 Eufriesea mexicana | reverse complement strand
GCTCGGTAACGTTACGTTTGGTCACGTTAGGATTGCATGGATTTCACGTTTGTGCTATGCACTACTCCTCAGCGGATCTCTCCGCCTTACCCTGATCTAGTATCCCCTGCATTGCTCTGTGGAAGCTAGCAATAGTGGCATTTGCACGTTAGGATTGAATTTTTTGCGTTTGGTTATGTAATGTTGAGTAAGGTTCTGTTAGT
>NW_017008033.1:0-203 GCF_001483705.2 Eufriesea mexicana | reverse complement strand
AAGAGGGTGTACTGTGTACAGCCATCCACATAGGACCGTATTCATTGGTATAAAGTATTCGCAATAAATTCTTTAGCAGCCCTAGCATGGTCAGTGGAAAGCTTAATTATCGCCAGAGGTAATAACAACTGACAATAGAAAATTGAATATATACTTCTAAACAGACGTATAGATCTTGTATTTATCCATAAGCTGAACACACG
>NW_017008032.1:0-203 GCF_001483705.2 Eufriesea mexicana | reverse complement strand
TTATATGGGAATTCGTTGAATTCTCGCGAAGGAAAGTGGCGAGTTGATTAGTAGAATGAGACCTTTCGCGTACGCCATCTTTCTTCTTCCAACTACTCGTTTAATACCTTACCGAAGGAATTACGCGAGAAAATAATACCTGGCATCGTAAAATTCCAGTTTGTTAATAAAATTTGTTAATAAATTAAATACTTAGTTAAAGA
>NW_017008031.1:0-203 GCF_001483705.2 Eufriesea mexicana | reverse complement strand
TTAGGTGGTGTTAGCTCACGGTTGGTTACGTTACGATCGGTTTGGTTTGGAGAGGATAGCTTTAACATTATTGCTATAACATGCCATTAGGTGGATTTCTGCGCCCTACAGAGGTCTAACGACTTTAGCTCGACTCTAGAAATGCCGGAAATAGTGGTCTCGGCGCGTTACAATGAGTCGTGCTACGTTCGGTTAGTTTGGGT
>NW_017008030.1:0-203 GCF_001483705.2 Eufriesea mexicana | reverse complement strand
AGCTATAACAGGTTATAGATTATGAATAGACCTATCCTCTTGCAAGTAGATGCCTGTACTTGCAATTGTATTGAAGGCGTTCGGCGACCTATTCACCAAGCTATAACAGATTATATATTATGAATTGACCCATTCTCTGTCAAGTAGGTAGCTGTACTTTCCATTGGATTGAGGGCGTTGGGCGATCAATTCACCAAGCTATA
>NW_017008029.1:0-203 GCF_001483705.2 Eufriesea mexicana | reverse complement strand
CGGAACCAAACGGAAATCAACTCGACATAACAGGCCGAGACCAATACTGCTGGCCTCCCCAGACTCAAGCAGAGTATGTTAGAGCTCAGTAGAGCTCGAAAATCCACCCAAAACCAGTGTACAGCACAGAAGGCAAAGCTATCCTATCCTATCCTTACCAAACGCAACATAAGCAGTCGTAACGTTATCCAAATCCCCGTGCC
>NW_017008028.1:0-203 GCF_001483705.2 Eufriesea mexicana | reverse complement strand
CTGGCCAGAAAATTCCATTTTCAGACATTTTCGACTAATTTCGTGGTGAGCTAAATTCCTTCCATAAGTAAGTGGGAAAGATCCTTCTGGAGTAATATAGCCATTGCAATGCTTATGAATCTGGCCGGAAAGTTCAACTCTATTGACAGTATCGACTAATATCGTGGTGAGCTAACTTTCTTGCATAAATAAGGAGGAAAGAT
>NW_017008027.1:0-203 GCF_001483705.2 Eufriesea mexicana | reverse complement strand
CAGTATTGCTGGCCTTACCAGAGCCAAGCAGAATATATTAGAGGTGTGTAGGGCACAGAAATAGATAAGATTGCAGTGTACAGCTGAAATGATATCCAAACGTAACCCAAACTAAGGTAACCTAACCAATCGTAGCAAATCTCAACGTAACCTGCCGCAACCACTATTGCTGGCCTCCCCAGGGTCTAACAGACTATAGTAGG
>NW_017008026.1:0-203 GCF_001483705.2 Eufriesea mexicana | reverse complement strand
TTCCTCACCCTTGCTAATGTAGCATAGCTGAACGTAGCCTAATTGAACGTATCCTACTGAAACCCGTATTACTGGCCTCCACCGGGTCGTGAAGAGTGTAGTAGAGCAATGTAGGGCGCGAATAGCAGTGTATAGGAAACAGGTCAAAGCTATCCTAACCTAACCTGGCCAACCGCAGCATTACCAAACGTAGCCTAGCACAA
>NW_017008025.1:0-203 GCF_001483705.2 Eufriesea mexicana | reverse complement strand
CAGCAAAGGTGGCCTAGACATGTTAGGTTCGGTTAGGTTAGGCCAAGTACAGTTAGGATAACTACGACTTTCGGGATATACACTGCTATGCGGCGGATTCCTGCGCTCCCCTGTGCTCAAATATGCTCTGCTTGGCGTTGGAGTCGCCAGCAATAGTGTTCTCGGCAGGGTAGGTTGAGTTGTGCTACGTTTGTTTAGGTTAG
>NW_017008024.1:0-203 GCF_001483705.2 Eufriesea mexicana | reverse complement strand
TTCGATTGGCGTGAGATATCCATTGCAATGCTGCAGAACCTGTCTAGAAAATTCAAATTTATTTACATATTCGACAAATACCTTGGTGAGCTATCTTTCTTGCATAAAAAAGGAGAAAAGATTCTGTTGGCGTGCTGTATGCATTGCAGTGCTACAGAATGATGCTGGAAAATTCAATTTTATTCACATTCTCGGCTAATATC
>NW_017008023.1:0-203 GCF_001483705.2 Eufriesea mexicana | reverse complement strand
TGCAATGGCCATAGCACTCCAATGGAATCTTTCCTCCATATTTATGCAAGAAAGTTACCTCACGACGATATTAGTCGAAAATGTCAATGAAATTGAATTTTCCAGCCAGATGCTATAGCACTGCAATGGCTATAGAACGACAATAGATTCTATCCTAATTTTTTATGCAAGAAAGTTAGCTCGTCACGATATTAGACGAAAAT
>NW_017008022.1:0-203 GCF_001483705.2 Eufriesea mexicana | reverse complement strand
TATTCGATTCTGCCAAGATTGTCGTAACAACGGAGTCCTTTATTCGAGAAATATCGCGTTCCGTGGATCATCGAGTGGAATTTTATTTACATGGAAGTTACATTTTAACGTAACCGGGAAGGCGGTAAGTCGAAGAAATAGGGGTGGAAATGTAAAAATTGGGTGTTTAACGAGAATCGATCGCGATAATGCGACGTCGATTC
>NW_017008021.1:0-203 GCF_001483705.2 Eufriesea mexicana | reverse complement strand
TGTATGGTTGCATTAACGGATGTATCTGTGGACGTATGTATGGATGATGTATGTGTGTATGCGCGGATGTATGCATGTATGTATGGACGTATGTATGGATGTACGTATGGATGGATGAGTGCATGAATGGATTGATATTAGGATGTATGGATGTGTGGATGTATGGATGTATGGATGGATGGATGTATGGATGAATGTATGGA
>NW_017008020.1:0-203 GCF_001483705.2 Eufriesea mexicana | reverse complement strand
CCTGACCTGACCTGACTTGACATGACCTTACCTGGCTTGACATGGCCTGGCCTGTTGTGACCTGTCCTATCCTTGCCTGACATGACCGAACCAGACCTCTCCTGACCCGACATGACCTGACTTTACCTGACCTGACCTGTCCTAACCTGTCCAACCTGGAATGTCCTAGCCTGCCCTGACTTGAACTGACCTTGCCTGTCGGG
>NW_017008019.1:0-203 GCF_001483705.2 Eufriesea mexicana | reverse complement strand
ATTACAATGCTATAGAATCTGCCTCGAAAATTCAACTTTACTGACATTTTCGACTCATATCGTTGTGAGGTAACTTTCGTGCATAAATAAGCTGGAAATATTCTATTGGCGCGCTATAGCCATTGCAATGCTGTAGAATACGGCCGGAATATTCCCTCCTACTGACATTTGCGACCAATGTCGCGGTGACCTAGCTTTCTTGC
>NW_017008018.1:0-203 GCF_001483705.2 Eufriesea mexicana | reverse complement strand
CCATTACAATGCTGTAGAATCTGCCTCGAAAATTCAACTTTATTGACATTATCGACTAATATCGTGGTGGTGTAGCTTTCTTGCATAAATACGTAGGAAAGATTCTATTGGCCAGCCATCGCCATTGCAATTCTATAGTGTCTGGACGGAAAATTCAATTTTATTGACATTTTCGACGAATATCATGGTGAGCTGACATCCTT
>NW_017008017.1:0-203 GCF_001483705.2 Eufriesea mexicana | reverse complement strand
ATATCGTGGTGAAGTGACTGCATTGCATTAATAAGGATGAAATATTCTATTGGCGCGCTATGGCCATGGCAATGCTATAGAATCTGGCTGAAAAATACAATTTTATTGACTTTAACGACTACTATCGTGGCGACCTAACATTCTTGCATATATAAGGAGAAAAGATTCTACTGGCGTACTATAGTCATTGCAATCCTATAGAA
>NW_017008016.1:0-203 GCF_001483705.2 Eufriesea mexicana | reverse complement strand
TAACTTAACGTAACCTAACCTAATCTAACATAACTTAACATAAAATAACCTAACCTAACCTGATCTAACCTAACCAATCCTAACCTAACAAAACGTAGCCTGACTCAAAGTATCGTGCCGTAACCGCCATTTTTCGCCCACCCAGAGACAAACTGAGCATATTAGAGCACACTGGAGCGCAGAGATACATCGTATAACAGTGT
>NW_017008015.1:0-203 GCF_001483705.2 Eufriesea mexicana | reverse complement strand
TACTCTGCTTGACTTTAGGGTGGCGAGCAATCGTGGGCGTGGCACGATATGTTCAGTTACGTTTTGATTGGTTAGTTTAGGTTAGGCTATGTTTGGTTAGGGTAGCTTATACTTTCGTGCTATCCACTGTTCTTCGGTAAATTTCTGTGGTCCTCTGTGCTCTACTACATTTTGCTTAGCTATAGGGAGGCCAGGAAGAAGGG
>NW_017008014.1:0-203 GCF_001483705.2 Eufriesea mexicana | reverse complement strand
ATTCACCAAGCTATAACAGGTTATAGACTTTGAATAGACCTATTGTCTGGCAAGTAGATTGCTATACTTGCCACTGGATTGAATGCTTTAGGCGATCTATTCACCATGCTACTGCAGGTTATATATTTTGAATAGCCCATTTCTCTCGCAAGTAGGTGGCTGTACTTGCCATTGGATTCAAGGCGTTAGGCGATCTATTCACC
>NW_017008013.1:0-203 GCF_001483705.2 Eufriesea mexicana | reverse complement strand
TCCTCAGAGCCCAAAGGTATCTACGCTCCATCTTCAAACCTTTCTTCCAGAATTTCAACTTTCCTTTCTCTCCTCATCCCGGCCGCTGCATTTAGGAGCGTGAGAAGTTCCGCCATACCAAATCGATGGGAAATTAGACACTTTCGAGTTTGGAGTTCACCCACATATGACGCAACGGCTCGGAACGGTCCTTAGAATGGATG
>NW_017008012.1:0-203 GCF_001483705.2 Eufriesea mexicana | reverse complement strand
GGTGGATTTCTGCGCTATACTGTGCTCTGCTAAATTCTGCTGGTGTCTGTGTTGGCCAGCAATAGCGGTCGCATCATGATACTTTGGGTTAGACTCCGCCTGTGTGTGCTACGTTTGGCTAGTAAAGGATATGCTACTTCGACTCTTGTGCTATAAACTGCTATTCGCTGGATTCCTGCGCTCGAATGTGCTTTAATACGCTC
>NW_017008011.1:0-203 GCF_001483705.2 Eufriesea mexicana | reverse complement strand
GTAGATCGCAGAAATCCTCCGAACAGCAGAGCACAGGGCGAAAGTCGAAGGTAACCGGACAGATCTTAACCTAACCTTACATAACCGAACGTAACAACCCAAACTAACGTGCCGAGACCACTATTGTTGACCTCGACAGGGTCAAACAGAAATATTAGAACACAGTAGAGCGCCGTTATCCGCGGAGAGCTGTGCATAGCACA
>NW_017008010.1:0-203 GCF_001483705.2 Eufriesea mexicana | reverse complement strand
GTACAGCCATCTATTTGCCAGAGAATAGGACTATTCAAAATATATAATCTGTTATAGCTTGGTAAATAGGTCGCCCAATACCTTCAACCAATGGCAAGTACAGTCATCTACTTGCCAGAGAATAGGTCCATTCGAAATCAATAACCTGTTATAGACTGGTGAATAGATCGCCTAACGCCTTCAATCCAATGGCTAGTACAGCC
>NW_017008009.1:0-203 GCF_001483705.2 Eufriesea mexicana | reverse complement strand
CGAAAATGTAAATAAAATTGAATGTGCCAGGCACAATCTATATCATTGCAATGGCTATAGTACGCCGAAGGGATTCTTCCTCCTTGCTTATGCAAGGAAGTTAGCTCGCCACGATATTAGACGAAAATGACATTAAAATAGCACTTTCCAGACAGATTCTATAGCATTGCAGTGGTTTTAGCTTGCCAATATAACCTTTCCTC
>NW_017008008.1:0-203 GCF_001483705.2 Eufriesea mexicana | reverse complement strand
ATGGGGAGCCCAACAACATTTGTAGCGGCAGGTTATGTTGAGTTAGGCCATGCGTGGTCAGGTCCGTTGGTTTGGGTTTGGGTCTGGTAGCTTAGACCTTCCTGATATACACTGCGATTCTACGGATTTCTGGGCTCTATTCCCCTCTAATGTGTTCTGCATGGCGATGGGCAGGCCAGCAATAGAGGACTCGGCGCGTTGGG
>NW_017008007.1:0-203 GCF_001483705.2 Eufriesea mexicana | reverse complement strand
ATCGACGGTCTGTCGGGGGTAGAAGAAGTCTGAGGACGGGCCTATAGGAAGATATACATGAACGCTGAGCGGGTGATGAAGAGAAAGGTGGAGGAAGAATAATGTTACGTTGTAGTCGGTTGTATAAGTTTATGGATCGTGAATGGAGATTTGGGGTTCGAATGATCTGTTCGTTGAAACATATATTGTTTCTCTGTTATCAG
>NW_017008006.1:0-203 GCF_001483705.2 Eufriesea mexicana | reverse complement strand
GCCTATTAATCTGTTCGGTGATGGTCTGAATTGAAAAGCAAGTTTATGCGAGTCGAGGCATAGAATGGTTATGTCTAGGTACATTTATAATTGACAGTGCGGTTCTTGTTACATCTGTCATGAGTGAAGTGCGACCATACGACTAACCTGTTCAATGATGATATCGATTCTGTAGCAATTTTAACATAAGAAAAGAGAGCACC
>NW_017008005.1:0-203 GCF_001483705.2 Eufriesea mexicana | reverse complement strand
CAGTAGAATCTTTACTCCATACACATGCAAGTATGTCAGCTCACCTCGATATTAGACGAAAATGTCAATAAAAATGATTTTTCCATTCAGATATTATAGAATTGCAATCGCCATAGCTGGCCAATAGAATCTTTCCTCCCTATTAATGCAAGAATGTCACCTCACCGCGATATTAGTCGAAGATGTCAGTATAATTGAATTTT
>NW_017008004.1:0-203 GCF_001483705.2 Eufriesea mexicana | reverse complement strand
ATGGATGGATAGATGTATGGATGTATGGATGGATGGATTTATGGATGTGAGGATGTATGAATGTATGGATTGATGGATGTATGGATGGATGGAGGTGTGGATGGATGTATGTATGTAAAGATGGATGTATGGATGGATGGATGTATGGATGCATTTTCGGATGTATCTATGCATGTATGTATGGATGATTTTATGGGTGTATG
>NW_017008003.1:0-203 GCF_001483705.2 Eufriesea mexicana | reverse complement strand
TGGAGAATACAATTTTATTGATATCTTCCACTAATATTGTAGTGAGCTGTCCTTCTTGCACAAGTAAGGAGGAAAGATTCTACTGGCCTGCTATAGCCATTGCAATGATAAGGAATGTGCCTGGCAGATTCAACTTTATCGACATTTTCGACTAATATCAAGATGAGCTAACTTTCTTGCATAAACAAGGAGGGAAGATTATA
>NW_017008002.1:0-203 GCF_001483705.2 Eufriesea mexicana | reverse complement strand
TCACAACGATATTAGTCGAAAATGACAATTAAATTGAATTTTCCAGCAAGATTATATAGCATTCCAATGCTTATAGCATGAAAACAGAATCCTTCCTCCTGGTATATGGAAGAAAGAAAGCTCACCACGATATTTGTCGGAAATGTCAATTAAATTGAATCTGTCAGGGACATTCAATATCATTGCAATGGCTATAGCACGCC
>NW_017008001.1:0-203 GCF_001483705.2 Eufriesea mexicana | reverse complement strand
GGTGGATCTCTGCTCCCTACAGTGGTCTAATGCCTTCAGCATGGCTCTGGGAAGGCCAGCGATTGTGGTATCTGCTCGTTACGTTGAGTCATGCTACGTTCGGTTAGGTTGGGTCAGACTGAGTTTGGTCTGGATAGCTATAACTTTAGCACTGTACATAGACATTCGGTGGATTTCTGCGCTCTACTGCGCTCCACTATGTC
>NW_017008000.1:0-203 GCF_001483705.2 Eufriesea mexicana | reverse complement strand
GAAACGGCCGGAAAACAAAATATTTTGAGAGAAAAGAGGCCCGGCCAGAGAAGCCGGCTGGACGACGGGAAAAATGGAAGGACAAAATTACCGGCTGGCCCATCGTTCCTCTCTCTCGCTCTCCCTTCCTCTCCCGTCCTCTGTCCACCTCTTATTCCTTTATCTTCCGCCGGTGAAAAACGCCCTTCCGCGCCGCGAACCAA
>NW_017007999.1:0-203 GCF_001483705.2 Eufriesea mexicana | reverse complement strand
TTTCTTGCATAAATAAGGAGGAAGGATTCTATTGGCGTGCTATAGCTATTGCAATGATATTGAATGTGATTGGAAAATTCGAATTCATTGGCATTTTCGACTAATATCTTGGTGAGCAAGCTTTCTGGCTTAAATAAGGGGGAAAGATTCTATTGGCGTGCTATAGTCATAGGAAAGCTATAGAGTCTGGCTGAAAAATGCAA
>NW_017007998.1:0-203 GCF_001483705.2 Eufriesea mexicana | reverse complement strand
TCATCACTGAAGAAATTACTATAACGGCAAGAGTACTGGGATTATGGCTGTACTTATTACTGCATTGCCAGTTTTTAATAACTAGAGCGGCAATGGATCTGCCGTTAGTTATTCAATAACTGCTATAAGCTCTACATCGCCAATAAAGGTATTTATTCAACGGATACAGTGCTCTGCTGGCGCATGTACTCAGTAGCGTACCC
>NW_017007997.1:0-203 GCF_001483705.2 Eufriesea mexicana | reverse complement strand
TAGCCATCTACTTGCATGAGAATAAGTCTATTCAAAATCTATAAGCTGTCATAGCTTGGTGATTAGATAGCCTAACGCATTCAATCCAATGGCAAGCACAGCCATCTACTTGCCGGAGGATTGGTCTATTCAAAATATAAATCCTGCTGTAGCATGGTGAATAGATCGCCTATCGCCTTCAATCCAATGGCAAGTACAGCCAT
>NW_017007996.1:0-203 GCF_001483705.2 Eufriesea mexicana | reverse complement strand
GGGTGGGGTGAGGGTAGGGTAGCCAACCCCAACCTCACTTCGACCCCCACCCCTCGCGCACAATGAAAATTTAGATGTGACACTCCCGGAGTCGAACCGACAAATGAGTTCTGCTGCCTCGCGTCGCCCCTTATATAGCCGTCGATCGGCCGAACTCCCCACTCCAATCAGAAATTTTTCAACATTACCGATTCCATTATTAA
>NW_017007995.1:0-203 GCF_001483705.2 Eufriesea mexicana | reverse complement strand
CTTGGCACGTTAGCTTTAACGCGGTTACGTTCGGTTTTGTTGCGTTTGGTTAAGTTAGGACAGCGTAGCTTCGACCTTTGGGTAATGCACTGCAAGTCTATTGGTTCCTGCGCTCTACTCCAACTGAATATGTTCTGCTGGGCTCTGTGGAGGGCAGCAATAGACGTCTGGTCACGTTAGGTTGGATTACGTTTCCCTGGGTT
>NW_017007994.1:0-203 GCF_001483705.2 Eufriesea mexicana | reverse complement strand
GAGCGCAGAAAGCCACCACATAGCAGTGTATTGGACAAAAGTGAAAGATGTCCTAACCTAGCCCGACCTACCCTAACCTAATGAAACATAGAATATCTACACCTGACAAGCCGAAACCGCAGTTGCTGGCCTCCCGAGAGCCAAGCAGAGCATACTAGGTCACAGTAGATGCAGAAAAACACCGAATAACGTTTTATGACACA
>NW_017007993.1:0-203 GCF_001483705.2 Eufriesea mexicana | reverse complement strand
CCTAACGCAACCTAACGTGTCACGACTTAAATTTCACGCCTCTCAGAGTCGTGCAGTGTATAGCAAGGCAATATGGCGCGCATAAATCAACCGAATATCAGTGTGCGGCACAAGAGGCCAGGGTACGCTGTCCTGGCATTGCCAAACCTATCTTAAGCAATCGTAGCCTAACACATCCTAACGCGCCGAGACCACGAATGCTG
>NW_017007992.1:0-203 GCF_001483705.2 Eufriesea mexicana | reverse complement strand
GTGAGCAAACTTTCTTGCATAAACAAGGAGGAAGAATACTATTGCCGTGCTATTGCCATTGCATGGCTATAGAATCCGGCTGCAAAATTCAGTTCTATTGACATTTTCGGAAAATAACGGGGTGAGCTGACCTCCTTGCACATATGAAGGGGAAAGATTATATTGGCGAGCTATAGTCAATGCAGTGCTATAGAATCAGGCTG
>NW_017007991.1:0-203 GCF_001483705.2 Eufriesea mexicana | reverse complement strand
TTGGCGTGCTATATCCATTGCAATGCAATAGAATCAGAAAGGAAAAACCAATTTTATTGACATAATCGACTAATATCGTGGTGAGGTAATTTTGTTGCATAAATAAGGAGGAAAGATGCTATGGGCACGCTATAGCCATCTCAGTACTTTAGAATCTGAACGGAAAATTCAATTTCATTGACATTTTCGACTGATTTCGTGGT
>NW_017007990.1:0-203 GCF_001483705.2 Eufriesea mexicana | reverse complement strand
GTTACGTTACGTTTGGTTAGGATAGTGTAGGCTAGCTTTGTCTTTTGTGCTATACACTGCTACCCTGCCCTCTACTGTACTCGAGTATGCCCTGCTTGGCACTGGGGAGGCCAGCAACTCTGGTCTCGGCAAGTTAGGTAAAGCTATGTTACGTTCCGCTTGGATAGGTTTTGTCAGTGTAGCTTTGACTTTTGTGCCGTACT
>NW_017007989.1:0-203 GCF_001483705.2 Eufriesea mexicana | reverse complement strand
CAAACATTTATTGAAAACTAATCATTTTCAACTTGTTTTGTCGAAATAAGACATTTGCGTAATCATTTTTTGTATCAAATGTGCCACAAGAAATAGCAATTCTCTTATTTTTATTTATAGAAACAGAACATTTGAATATAAATTTTTTAATTTAGTACTTTTTATAAAATACCAATTCTTAAATTTTGTCACTCAAATGAAAT
>NW_017007988.1:0-203 GCF_001483705.2 Eufriesea mexicana | reverse complement strand
AGATTGTTCACCGCGATATTAGTCGGAAATGTTAATAGAATTCAACATTGCATTCAGATTCTACCGCATTGCAATGGCTACAGCTTGCCAAAAGTATCGTTCCTACTTATTTATGCAAGAAAGCTTGCTCACAACGATACTAGTCGGAAATATCAATATAATTACTATATCCGGTCAGTCTCTATTGCATTGAAGTGGTTTTA
>NW_017007987.1:0-203 GCF_001483705.2 Eufriesea mexicana | reverse complement strand
CAAGAAAAGTAGCGCACCACTATATTATTCGAAAATGTCAATAAAATTGAAATTTCCGGCCACTTTCTTCAGCATTGCAATGGCCACAGCACGCCAAAATGATCTTTCCTGCATTCTTAAGCAAGGAAGCTGGCTCACATCGATATTAGTCGAAAATGTCAATAAAATTGAATTTTCCAGCAACATTCTATAGCATTGCAATG
>NW_017007986.1:0-203 GCF_001483705.2 Eufriesea mexicana | reverse complement strand
TTTGACTTAGGCTACGTGCACTTATGTTACGTTGGTTTCGGCTAATTTCGGATAGCTTTGACTTTTCTGCTATACACACGGCTTCTATGCACTTCTGTTCTCCATTCTCCTCCAATGCATTCTGCTCGGCTGTGGGGAGCCCATAAATAGTGTTTGCGTCACGTTTGATTGAGTTAGGATACGTTTGGCTATGATACGATTGG
>NW_017007985.1:0-203 GCF_001483705.2 Eufriesea mexicana | reverse complement strand
ACCTATCTAGATCCGTTCGCTCCTCGCTTTCGGATCAGATACCGATCTACCGCGGTCCTCGTACGCACACGTGGCGAATGCGTTCTTCCCGTGTCACCTGTACTATGCTTCGTCCCCTGTGCTCGTACGCGTCCCAGCGAAGAAGGTAAATAAACGTGGGCAAATGTAAATAAATAACCAGGTATGTAAATAAACAAAACGGA
>NW_017007984.1:0-203 GCF_001483705.2 Eufriesea mexicana | reverse complement strand
ATGTATGGTCGTATGTATGGATGTTTGCACGGATGTATGTATGGGCGAATGAATGCGTGTGTGTATGGATCTGTGTATTGATGTGGGAATGGATGCATGGATGGATGGACAGATTGGTGGATGTATGGATGGATGTATGTATTGCCGAATGGCTGTATGAATGGTTGGATGAATGAGTGGATTGAGGTATGGATGGATAGGTG
>NW_017007983.1:0-203 GCF_001483705.2 Eufriesea mexicana | reverse complement strand
ATATATTCACCAAGCGGTAGCAAGTTACAGATTTTGAATAGACCAATTCTCTGGCAAGTAGATGCTGTAGTTGTCATTGGTTGAAGACGATATGCGACCTATTCACCAAGATATAACAGATTATGGATTTTGAATAGACGTATTATCCGGCAAGGAGATGGCTGTACTTGCCATTGGATTGAAGGCGCTAGGAGATCTATTCT
>NW_017007982.1:0-203 GCF_001483705.2 Eufriesea mexicana | reverse complement strand
CGTGAATAGTTCGCCTAACTCCTTCAATATAATGGCAAGTACAGCCATCTACTTGCCAGAGAACATTTCTGTTCAAAATCTGTAATCTATTATAGCTTGGTTAAGATGTTGCCTAACGACTTCAACCAATGACAAGTACGGCTATCTACTGGCCAGATAACAGGTTTATTCCAAATCTATAACCTGCTATAGCTTGGTGAACA
>NW_017007981.1:0-203 GCF_001483705.2 Eufriesea mexicana | reverse complement strand
TATTGCTGGTCTCCTCAGAGCCAAGCACAACACACTGGTGGAGTGTAGAGCGCAGGAGTCCATGGAAACGCAGTGTATATCAGAATAGTCGTGGCTACCAGGACCAAACACAAACCAACAGAACATAACCAAACGTATAATAACTCAAACTAACGTGCCGCAACCACTATTGCTGCCCCCCACAGAGTCGAGCGGAATACATT
>NW_017007980.1:0-203 GCF_001483705.2 Eufriesea mexicana | reverse complement strand
CGAAAATACTCATCGTTCTATTTTAATTGACAAGTATTAGCAACACTAGGGGTCAAAATTGGCACCATAACCGATTATTTCGATCTATTTCCAGGTTTAAAGATGGAAAATAGAAGAAGGCTATAATGTGTTTAATTTCCAGACAATTCTTAATAATTGTCGACCAACAAAAATCCTCATCGTTATACTTTATTTGACAAGTA
>NW_017007979.1:0-203 GCF_001483705.2 Eufriesea mexicana | reverse complement strand
CATTTTCGACTAATATCGCGGTGAGCAAACTTCCTTGTTTAAGTAAGGTGGGAAGATTCTATTAGCGTGCTATTCCCATTGCAATTCAACGGAATCTGGATGGAAAGTTCTGTTTTATTGTCATTTTCTGCTAGTATCGCGGTGAGCTAACTTTCTTGCATACACAAGGAGGAAAGATTATATTGGCAAGCTGTAACCATTGC
>NW_017007978.1:0-203 GCF_001483705.2 Eufriesea mexicana | reverse complement strand
AGGTTCTATCTACTTCTGCTCTCTACCCTCCTCTAAAATTTTCTGCTTGGCTTTGGGAGGCCAGCAATAGTGATCGCATTACATTAGGCTCAGTTAGGTTACGTCTGGTTGCGCTTCGATTGGTTACGTTATGGGATGCCAGCTCCGACTTTTGTGCTGTAAACTGCTATTCGGCGGATTTCTGCACTGTACTACGCCCCAAT
>NW_017007977.1:0-203 GCF_001483705.2 Eufriesea mexicana | reverse complement strand
GGATGGATGAATGGCTGGACGTATGGATGTATGTATGGACGTTTGTATGGATGTATGGTTTTACGGATGGACGGATGTATGGGTGGATGTATGTATATATGTATATATGGATGTATAGATGGACGGATGTATTGATGGGGGCTTGTATGGATGGATTGAGGTGTGGATCGTCGTATTTACGTATGTGTGGAAGTATGTATGTA
>NW_017007976.1:0-203 GCF_001483705.2 Eufriesea mexicana | reverse complement strand
ACATCCATACATATATACATTCATACATCCATACATCCGTACTTCCGTCCATCCATACCTCAGTACTTCCATACATCCATCCACCCATCCAACCATTCATCCATACATACATTCACCCATACATCCACCTTTCCATATACCCATCCATCCATACATACACCCATCCATACATCCATCGAACAATACATCCATCCATCCATACA
>NW_017007975.1:0-203 GCF_001483705.2 Eufriesea mexicana | reverse complement strand
GCCTCCCCAGATCCAAGCAGAATACACTAGAGCAATGTAGATTGCAGAAATCCACCGAATAGCCGTGTATAGCGCAAAAGTCAAAACTATCCTGTCCTGACCTAACCAAATCTACCGTAGCCAGACGAAACATACCTGACCGTTACGTGCCGAGACAAACATTGCTATCCACACCAGAGAAAAGCTGGACATATTAGATGTGG
>NW_017007974.1:0-203 GCF_001483705.2 Eufriesea mexicana | reverse complement strand
TGCTGACATTTTAGACTAATATCGTGGTGTTCCACCTTCCTTGCATAAATAAGGAGGAAGGATACAATTGGGGTGCAATAGCCATTGCGTGGATATAGAATGTGTTTGGAAACTTCAAATTTACTGGCATTTTCGACTACACATCGTGGTGAGCTAACTTTCTTGCATATATAAAGAGGAAAGATTCAATGCACGTGCTATAG
>NW_017007973.1:0-203 GCF_001483705.2 Eufriesea mexicana | reverse complement strand
GCACAGTAGAGCGCAGAGCGCCGTCAAGTAGCAGCGTATGGCACAAAAGTCAAACGTGTTATAACCTAGCCTGACCGAACATAACCTAACGAAGCGTGGACTAATTAAACCTAACGGGACGAGACCACTATTTCTGGCCACCAGTGACAAGCAGGACATACTAGAGCACAGTTGAGCGCAGAAATCCGGCGAAAGGTAGTTAA
>NW_017007972.1:0-203 GCF_001483705.2 Eufriesea mexicana | reverse complement strand
GTATGGCACAAAAGTCATATGTATCCGAACCTAACCCAAGCTACCATAGCCAAACCAAACTAAAGCACACAAAAACATAACGTGCCGCGAAGAGTATTGCTGGCCACCACAGAGCCAAGCACAGCATATTCGAGCACAGGAGAAGGGAGATATCCACCGAAGTGCAGTGTACAGCAAAAAAGTCGGAGAAATATTAACCAAGC
>NW_017007971.1:0-203 GCF_001483705.2 Eufriesea mexicana | reverse complement strand
TTGAGGTAGGTTTAGTTCGGTTTGTTCGCGTTTCGCTAAGCTTAGCTACGACAACTTTAACTTCTGTGCTGTATACTGCTATTCGGTGGATTTCTGCGATCTACGGTGCTCTTGCATTTTCCGCTTGGCTCCGAGGAGAGAAGCAACAGCGGTCTCGGAATGTTAGGCTGAGTTAGGCTATGTTTGGTTACGTTCTGTTTTTT
>NW_017007970.1:0-203 GCF_001483705.2 Eufriesea mexicana | reverse complement strand
ATGTCAGTAAAATTGAATTTTCCAGGAAGATTCTATTGCATTGCAATGTCTATAGCTCGCCAACAGTATATTTCCTCCTGATCTATGGATGAAAGTAGGCTCACCACCATATTAGTCGCAAATGTCAATAAAATTGATTGTTCAAGCCAGGTTCTTCAGCATTGCAATGCCAATAGCACGCCAAAGTATCTTTCCGCCTTATT
>NW_017007969.1:0-203 GCF_001483705.2 Eufriesea mexicana | reverse complement strand
GCTATGACAGCTTATAGATTTTGAAAAACTTATTCTCTTGCAAGTAGATGGGTGTACTTGCCAATGGATTGAAGGCGTTAGGCGATCTATTCAGCAAGCTATAGGAGTTTATAGACTCTGAATATACCTATTTACTGGCAAGTAGAAGTCTGTTCTTGCCATTGGATTGATGGCGTTGGGCGATCTATTCACCAAGCTATAAC
>NW_017007968.1:0-203 GCF_001483705.2 Eufriesea mexicana | reverse complement strand
ACATACATCCATACATACATCCATGCATACATCCATACATACATCCATACAAACATCCATACAAACATACATACATACATCGATACATCCATCCATCCATACATCCACCCATCCATACATCGATCGATCTTTCCATCCAACCATCCATACACCCAACCACCCATCCACGCATCCGTTCATCCACCCATCCACGCATCCGTTCA
>NW_017007967.1:0-203 GCF_001483705.2 Eufriesea mexicana | reverse complement strand
CTTCTGTCGTAGATACGGGTCGCGGTGGCGCTAGTGAGTTACGTGGAAAATCGTCTTAACCTTAACTCCACGACTCTGGTCGATTGCGACCAGTCTAACTCGTGTAATTGTACTGTTGTACTATACAAATCAAAGCTATTGATAAAACAAAACTAAACCAGTGGTTCTCAAAGTGGTACATGAGTCTATCGTATATTAATTAA
>NW_017007966.1:0-203 GCF_001483705.2 Eufriesea mexicana | reverse complement strand
ATGATCTGATCTGAAGTGAACTGACCTGAACTGACCTGATCTGACAAGACATGATCTGGCCTGTCCTGACCTTACCGGACCTGACCTGACCTAACCTGACCTGACCTGACCTGTTCTGACCTAACCTGACAGATCTGACTTGACCTGACCATATATGATCTGGCCTGACCTGGCCTGGCCAGAACTGACCTGAACTGACCTGA
>NW_017007965.1:0-203 GCF_001483705.2 Eufriesea mexicana | reverse complement strand
TAGCTCACCATAATATTAGCCGAAAATGGCAATTAAATTTCAATTTTCCAGCAAGATTCTAAAGCACTGCGGTGTCTATAGCACGCCAATAGTACCTTTCCCCCTTATTTATGCAACAAAGTTATCTCACCACGATATTAGAGAAAATGTTAATAAAATTGTATTTTCCAACCAGATTATATGTCATTGCAATGGCTATAGCT
>NW_017007964.1:0-203 GCF_001483705.2 Eufriesea mexicana | reverse complement strand
ATCCACCATCCATATATCCATAAATCCATCCATTCGTACATCCATTCATCGTTACATCCATCCTTCAATAAATCCATACATATACGCATCCATACAACCATACATCCGTACATCCGTCCATCCATAACTCAATCCATCCGTACATCCATCCATCCATACAGGCATATATCCATACATAAATACATCCATACACCCATACGTCC
>NW_017007963.1:0-203 GCF_001483705.2 Eufriesea mexicana | reverse complement strand
TTTCATTGACATTTTCGACTAATATCGTGGTGGGCTAACATTCTAGCATAAGTAAGGCGGAAAGATTCTATTGGCGCGCTATTACCATCGCAACGCTGTAGATTCTTCCTGGAAAATTCAATACTATTGACATTTTTGAGTAATATCGTGGTGAGCTAGCTTTCTTGCATAAAAAAGGAGGAAAGATACTATTGGCGAGCTGT
>NW_017007962.1:0-203 GCF_001483705.2 Eufriesea mexicana | reverse complement strand
AGGTCGCCGAACGCCTTGAAACCAATGGCAAGTACCGACTTCTACTTGCCAGAAAATAGGTCTGTTCAAAATCGATAACCATTTATAGCTTGGTGAATAGATCGCCTAACGCCTCCAATCCAATGGCAATCACAGCCATATACTTGCCGGAGAATAAGTATATTCAAGGTCTACAAGCTGTCATAGCATGGTGAGTAGATCGC
>NW_017007961.1:0-203 GCF_001483705.2 Eufriesea mexicana | reverse complement strand
GATTTCTGCGCTCCACTGTGCTGCTATATGCTCTGCTCGGTTCTGAAGGGGACAGCAAAGGTGGTCTCGGCTCGTTCGGTTCGGATATGCTACGTTTGTTTAGGTTATGTTTGCTCCTTGTTAGGTTTGTATAGCTTTGTCTTTCATAGCATAATCTGTTTTTCGGTCTAGTTCTGCGCCCTACTGTCCTCTACTATATTCTG
>NW_017007960.1:0-203 GCF_001483705.2 Eufriesea mexicana | reverse complement strand
CCGAACCGTACGCGTGCTCCTTTGAGCCACTCCGACGAATGGAACGCTGATAAACTTCCTTTCTTCCTTCCTTCCTTCCTTTCCATCTACCTACCTACCTACCTACCTACCTACCCACCTATCTACGAACCTCTACTCTACGCTCGTTGTGCGCTATCACGCCCGAGACTACGTCTTCGAACAATGCCACAGACGCTCGAAAA
>NW_017007959.1:0-203 GCF_001483705.2 Eufriesea mexicana | reverse complement strand
TGCTAATTTCTCGATTTTAAGCGTATATGTCTTTTGTCATTCTAGAGATGATGTAGAATTCATATCATCATTGAGTGGAATAGTCCAACTGCTAATTTGCTGAACTGATTGATTTAATCAGTCGCGTACTCTCAACTCCGAATGTCCCTAGCAATTATCTCCCGATATATTGATTATTTTACAATTGCTTTGCAATTTACACT
>NW_017007958.1:0-203 GCF_001483705.2 Eufriesea mexicana | reverse complement strand
TAGCTTGGTGTGTAGATCGCCTAACGCCTTCAACCCAATGGCAAGTACAGATTTCTACTTGCCAGAGAATAGGTCTATTCATTATCTGTAACATGATATAGCGTGGTGAATAGATCGCCTAGCGCCTTCAATCCAATGGCAAGTACAGCCATATACTTGCCTGAGAATAAGCCTAATCAAAATCTTTAAGCTGCAATACCTTA
>NW_017007957.1:0-203 GCF_001483705.2 Eufriesea mexicana | reverse complement strand
AAAATACAATTTTGTTGACATTTTCGTCTCATATCGTGGTGAGCTAACTTCCTTGCGTAAGTATGGAGGAAACATTCTGTTGGTGTGCCCTAGTCATTGCAAAGTTATAGAATCTGGAAGGGAAATTCAATTTTATTGATACTATCCACTAATATCGTGGTGAGCTATCTTCCTTCCATAAATAAGGAGGAAAGATTCTATTG
>NW_017007956.1:0-203 GCF_001483705.2 Eufriesea mexicana | reverse complement strand
ACGCTTATGTCACGTACTGCTACGTTAGGAGAGGCTATCTTTGACATTTGTGCTTTGCGTTGTCATTCGGTGGGCTCCTGCCATCTACTGTGCTCTACTCCGATCTGCTAGGTCCTGGAAAGCCAGTAATTGTGGTCCCAGCACGTTATGTCGTGTTTGGTTACGTTAGGTTAGATTTTGTTTGTTTTGGTTGGGTTTGGATA
>NW_017007955.1:0-203 GCF_001483705.2 Eufriesea mexicana | reverse complement strand
GGACAAACCACATTTATGTTTGCCATGTTTTAACAAAGTTCACCGTAACATCCCTTTGTAATTAAATACAAACTTGATTTCAATTAAAGTGTTTTATTTTAAACTAATATAGACATGATGAAAAAAATTATATGTGAGGATGTTAAACTAATTCCTAGAAAAATAAATTTATTCGTTTGTTGTGTTATGCATCTTAAACTATA
>NW_017007954.1:0-203 GCF_001483705.2 Eufriesea mexicana | reverse complement strand
TAAATTTAGGGCATTAAAAATAAAAAAATAATTTTAAATATTGCATGTGTCGGTATGTTACATATTACGTTTATATAAGACCATGTTTTCCATGTTGATCATCCCAATATTAATAATTTTAATTAAAATTTATAAATATCATTTAAAATCCCATAAAACACTACAGAGAAATAGAAATTTAATAATTTAAAAATTTACGGATT
>NW_017007953.1:0-203 GCF_001483705.2 Eufriesea mexicana | reverse complement strand
CTGGAAAGTTCAATTTTATTGACATTTCCGGCTAATATTGTGGTGAGCTATCTTTCTTGCATAGATAAAGAGGAAAGATCCTATTAGCGTGCTATTACTATTGCAACACTATAGGATCTTCCTGGAAAATTCAAATTTTTTTACATTTTCGCCTAACATCGTGGTGAGCTAACTTTCTTGGATATATAAGGAGGAAAGATTCA
>NW_017007952.1:0-203 GCF_001483705.2 Eufriesea mexicana | reverse complement strand
GATATTAGTCGAAAATGTCAATAAATTTGAGTTTTCCAACCACATTCTATATCATTGCAATGATTATAGCACGCCAGCTGAATTCTTCCTCCTTATTTGTGCAAGAAAGGTGGCTCACCATGATATTAGACGGAAATGTTAATAAAATTGAATTTTCCTGCCAGAGTCCATAGCATTGCGAAGGTTATAGGACGCCAACTGCA
>NW_017007951.1:0-203 GCF_001483705.2 Eufriesea mexicana | reverse complement strand
GTTATATCTGAAAAGTCAAAGCAACCCATACTTTACCGCAGCCATCAGAACATAGCCAAACGTTGCCTAGCTCAGACCATCGTGCAGATACCGCCATTGCTGCCCTTCCCAGAGCTAAGCAGAAAGTAATGAAGCACAGAACAGCGTAGAAATGCACCGAACAGCAGTGTTCAGCAAAAAAGGTAGTGCTATCCTGCTCAAAC
>NW_017007950.1:0-203 GCF_001483705.2 Eufriesea mexicana | reverse complement strand
GTGTGGATGTATGGATGGATGGATGTATGGATGGACGTATGTTTGGATGGATGCATTTATGGAAGGATGAATGAATGGATGGATGTGTGGATGGATGAATGGGTGGATGTATGGATGGATGAATGGATGATTGGACGGACGTATGGATGTTTATATGTATGAATGTATGTGTGTATGAACGTATGGATGTATGGTTGTATAGA
>NW_017007949.1:0-203 GCF_001483705.2 Eufriesea mexicana | reverse complement strand
TAGTGGTCGCGGCACGTTAGGTTGAGTTGGGTAATGTTTAGTCATGTTACGGTTGGTTACGTTCGGAGAGGATGGCTGGGACTTTAGTGCTATAGTCTGCTATTAGGAGGGTTTCTGCCCCATACAGTGATCTAATACTATCAGATTGGCTCGGTGAATGCCAGCAATAATGGCCTTTGCACGCAACGTTGCGTCATGCTAAG
>NW_017007948.1:0-203 GCF_001483705.2 Eufriesea mexicana | reverse complement strand
CATCCATACATCCATACATCCATACATCCATACATCCATACATCCATTCATCCATACATCCAATCATCCATACATACAACTATACATCCATACATCCATACACCCAGCCAACCATCCATGCATCCGTTCACACAAACATCCATCCATGAATACACACAACCACACATCCATACATCCATAAATCCTAACATCCGTACTTCCAA
>NW_017007947.1:0-203 GCF_001483705.2 Eufriesea mexicana | reverse complement strand
TGAACATTCCAGCCAGATTCTCCAGCATTGCGACGGCTATAGCACGCCAAGAGGATCTTTCCTCCTTACCTACGCATGGAAGTAAGCTCACAACGATAATAGCCGAAAATGTCAACAAAATTTTATTTTCCAAGCACAAACTATATCACTGCATTGGCTATAGCACTCAAAAAGAATCTTTGCTCCTTACTTTCGCAAGGAAG
>NW_017007946.1:0-203 GCF_001483705.2 Eufriesea mexicana | reverse complement strand
ACTTGCCAGAGAATTGGTCTAATCAAAATATATAATCTGTTATAGCTTGGTGAATAGCTCGCCGAACGTCTTCAACCAAGGGCAAGTACAGCTATCTACTTGCCAGAAAATTGACCTATTCAAAATCTATTACCTGTTAAGGCTTGGTGAATAGCTCGCCTAACGTCTTCAATCCAATGGCAAGTACAGCCATCTACTTGCCA
>NW_017007945.1:0-203 GCF_001483705.2 Eufriesea mexicana | reverse complement strand
CTGGCTCCGTCGTCTTCCTTTTTCTCATCTCACTCTTCGTTCTTTATGAGCATTACCAAATACTGACCGTTCTGAGTCTATGGGAGTCTGTTTTATTCTCATATTATCAGTTTAGGTACGTTGGGTGGGTAACAGAATAAACGCAATTTGGAAATGTGAAAGGGATTTATTAAAACTATACTGTCAATGCTAAACCCTAAATG
>NW_017007944.1:0-203 GCF_001483705.2 Eufriesea mexicana | reverse complement strand
TCGGCTAATATCGTGGTGAGCTGCCATTTCTGCAAAACTAATGCGCAAATATTCTATTGGCGTCTTCTAGCCACTGCAATGCTACCCAATACAGCTAGAAAACCCAATTTTATTGACATTTTCGACTTATACCGTGGAGCCATAGCTTTCTTGCATAAATAAGGACGATAGATACTATTGGCGTGATATAGCCACTGAAATGT
>NW_017007943.1:0-203 GCF_001483705.2 Eufriesea mexicana | reverse complement strand
ACATCCTAAAGTAGCATATGCTCAGCTTGGCTATGCTACGATTGTTTAGGTTTGGGTAAGATAACTTTGACTTTTGCGCTATGCACTGCTATCAGGTGAACTGCTGCGCTCCACTCTGCTCTAATGTATTCTGTTTGGCCCTGTGCATGGCAGCAATAGTGGTCCTAGCACGTTAGGATGTCTTTAGTTGCGTACGGCTACGC
>NW_017007942.1:0-203 GCF_001483705.2 Eufriesea mexicana | reverse complement strand
CCTCTGCTGCAAGGGGAACGGTAAATCACGCCGACATCGGGATTGAGGGCTTGCGCCCCCGTCCGGCCGCTTCCGGCGGCCTCCTGCTGGAGATCGGTGGACCCGAGTGCGCACAGGGAGCCGCCGCTCTCGCCGGGCGGATGAGCGAAGTCTTGGATTGATCCGGGGTGCGGGTTACGGTTCCCACCAGAAAAGCGGAGCTG
>NW_017007941.1:0-203 GCF_001483705.2 Eufriesea mexicana | reverse complement strand
AATACTATAGAATCTGCCTGGAAAATTCAATTTTGTTGACTTCTTCGACTAATACCGTGGTGAGCTAACTTCCTTGCGTAAGTAAAGAGGAAAGACGCTTTTTGTGTGCTATAGCCATTGCAATGACATAGTTTGTGGCGGGAAGATACAATTTTGTTGACATTTTCGACTAATATCATGGTGAGCTATCTTTCTTTCATAAA
>NW_017007940.1:0-203 GCF_001483705.2 Eufriesea mexicana | reverse complement strand
TTGCAATGCTGTGGAATCTGACTGAAAAATTAAATTATACTGACATTTTCGACTAATATCGTGGTGAGCTACCGTTCTTGCGATATAAGGTGGAAAGATACTTTCGGCGTGCTATTGCCGTTGCAATTCTATAGAATCTAGATGGGAAATTCAATTTCATCGACATTATCGACTAATATCGCCGTGAGCTATCTTTCTTACAT
>NW_017007939.1:0-203 GCF_001483705.2 Eufriesea mexicana | reverse complement strand
GGCAGCAATAGTGGTCTCGGCTCGTCAGGTTGAGCTATGCTGCGTTCGGTTTTGTTACGTTTGGTTAGGCTAGGAGAGGATAGCTTTGACTTTTGTGCAATACGCTGCTATTCGGTGGATCTCTGCGCTTTACTATGATGTAATATGCCCTGCTTGGTTATGTGGATGCCAGCAATGTTGGCCTCGGCTCGTTAGGTTGGGTT
>NW_017007938.1:0-203 GCF_001483705.2 Eufriesea mexicana | reverse complement strand
CCACTGTTGATTTAATGTTCACCCTTGTTCTGGAACGATCAATTTATTTTACGGGTATCGGTAGAGGTATATGCAATTCGAAGTACGGTACTCGGTACGTCCAGTAATCCGTGACCTATAGCGGTTGGACTAATCTGTTTGCACATGATTTGAATTCCAC
This sequence comes from Eufriesea mexicana, assembly GCF_001483705.2. Taxonomy (NCBI): domain Eukaryota; kingdom Metazoa; phylum Arthropoda; class Insecta; order Hymenoptera; family Apidae; genus Eufriesea; species Eufriesea mexicana. The sequence goes on along the minus strand of NW_017007938.1, from coordinate 43 downwards.
AGCAGCACTACAATAATTAATCTGGACAACTATCATGCCTTGA
>NW_017007937.1:0-203 GCF_001483705.2 Eufriesea mexicana | reverse complement strand
CGAAAATGTTACTAAGATTGACTTTTCCTGGCAGTATCTAATGCAATGCAATGTCTACAACAATCCAATGGAATCTTCCTCCCTTGTTTATGCAGAAAAGCTTGCTCAACAAGATATTAGTCGAAAATGTCAAAAAATTTAACTTTTCAGACAGATTCCATTGCAATGCAATGGTTACCGCAATCCAATAGAATCTTACCACG
>NW_017007936.1:0-203 GCF_001483705.2 Eufriesea mexicana | reverse complement strand
TTTCCGGGCAGCATCTAATGCAATGCAATATCTACAACAAACCACTGGAATCTTCCCCCCTTGAATGTGCAGAAAACATTCCTCAACACGATATTAGCCGAAAATGCCAATAAAATTGAACTTTCCTGTCAGATTCTATCGCAATGCAATGGCTATAGCTAACCAATAGAATCTTTCCTTCTTATTTACGCAGAAAGGCTTTC
>NW_017007935.1:0-203 GCF_001483705.2 Eufriesea mexicana | reverse complement strand
CTCTACATGCCTCTAATTTGTACAGCTTTGCTCTGGGAAGGACAGCAATTGTAGTTACGGCACGTTATGTTATGTCCGGCTACGTTTGTTTAGGTCAGGTTATCTTTGAATTTTGTGCTTTACACAGCACTGCGTCGGACTTCTGCGATCTGCTGCGCTCTGCTATATTCTGGCTGGCTCTGCGGAGGTCATCAATTGTGGTC
>NW_017007934.1:0-203 GCF_001483705.2 Eufriesea mexicana | reverse complement strand
GTTGTGAGCTGACTTCCTTGCATAAATAAGGAGCAAATATTCTATTGGCGCGCAATAGCCATTACAATGCTACAGAATATGGCTGGGAAAATCATTTTTATTGACATTTTCGAATAATATCGTGGGGATCTAACTTGCTTGCATAAATAAGGAGGAAATATTCTATTGGCGCGCTATAGCCATTGCAATGCAGTAGCATCTGA
>NW_017007933.1:0-203 GCF_001483705.2 Eufriesea mexicana | reverse complement strand
TCCGAACAGCGGTGTATAGCACAAAAGTCGAAGCTAACCTCTCCTACCCTAACCAATCGTAACATTACCAAACGTAGCCTCACACAAACTATCGCGCCATGGACACTATTGCTGGCCAACCCAGTATCAAGCAGAACATGTTAGTGTAGAGCAGAACGCAGAAATCCATGGAATCGCAGTGTACATCAGAAAAGTCAAAGCTA
>NW_017007932.1:0-203 GCF_001483705.2 Eufriesea mexicana | reverse complement strand
TAGCACGCCAGTAGAATCTTTCCTCCTTATATATGCAAGAAAGTTGGGTCACCACGATATTAGCCGAAAACGTCAATAAAATTGAATTCTCCAGACAGATTCTGTAGCATCGCAATGGCTATAGCACGCCAATAGAATCGTCCCTCCTTATTTATGCAAGTGAGTTAGGTCACCACGATCTTAACCGCAGACGTCAATAAAAT
>NW_017007931.1:0-203 GCF_001483705.2 Eufriesea mexicana | reverse complement strand
GATACATCCATCCATGCATGCATGCAAACATTTATACATCCATACATCCATACACACGAAAATCCGTCCATCCAAAGATCCATCCACCCATACATCCATCCATCCATACATCCAAACAAATATGTATCCATACATACATTCATCCATCCATACATACGCACATCCATCCATACTTTCATGCATTCATACATCCATACATCAAA
>NW_017007930.1:0-203 GCF_001483705.2 Eufriesea mexicana | reverse complement strand
TCACCCTTACGCGCCGAGAACATTATTGCTGGCTTCCACAGAACAAAGCAAAACATGCTCGAACGCAGTAGAGCGCAGGAACCTGCCGAACAACAGTCTATACCACGAAAGTCAAAGCAATCCAAACCTAGCCAAAGCTAACGTAGACTAACGAAACTTTTCCAATCTCAACCTATCATACAGAGACCACTATTACTGGCGTC
>NW_017007929.1:0-203 GCF_001483705.2 Eufriesea mexicana | reverse complement strand
TATCTTGTGCCAGCTTACGATCGCTTATGTTGGGTTATGCTAAGTTTGGTTAGGATAGCTCCATATTTCGTGCTGTACGCTACTATTCGGTGAATTTCTTCACCCTACGCTGCTCTTGTATGTCCTGCTTGGATCTGGGATGGGCAGCAATAGCGGTCTCGGTACGATAGGTTGAGGTGGGCTATATTTGATTATGTCCTGCT
>NW_017007928.1:0-203 GCF_001483705.2 Eufriesea mexicana | reverse complement strand
AATCTGGCTGGAAAATTCAATTTTACTGACATTTTCGTCTAATATCGTGGTGAGCTAACTTTCATGCATAAGTAAGGAGGAATTATCCATTTGGCATGCTATAGCCATTGCAATGATATTGATTGTGGTTGGAAAATTCTATTTTAATGAAATTTTTGACTGATATCGTGGTGAGCTTACTTTCTAGCATAAATAAGGAGGGA
>NW_017007927.1:0-203 GCF_001483705.2 Eufriesea mexicana | reverse complement strand
TATAGCCATTGCAATGCTGCAGAATCTGGCTGCAAAATTCAATTTTATTGACATTTTCGACTACTATCGCGGTGAGCCGACTTCCTTGCATAAGTAAGAAGGAAAGTTCCTTTTGGCCTGCTATAGCCATTGCAATGCTACAGAATCGGGCTGGAAAATTCAATTTTATTGACATTTTCAACTTATAGCGTGTTGAGCTAACT
>NW_017007926.1:0-203 GCF_001483705.2 Eufriesea mexicana | reverse complement strand
CGTTGAGTTATGCTACGTTTGGTTAGGCTATGTTAGGTCAAGCGAGGTTAGGGTATCTTCAACATTTGTGCTTTACATTGCAATGCGGATGGCTACTGCACTCTACTATGCACTAGTATATTATGGTAGGCTCCGTGGATGTCAGCAATGGTGGTCTAGGCACGTTAGAATAATTTAGTTTACGTTTGGTTGCGTTAAGTTTG
>NW_017007925.1:0-203 GCF_001483705.2 Eufriesea mexicana | reverse complement strand
TTCGGACGATTTGAGTGTTCTACATTGCTCTGCTATGCTCTGCCTAGTTCTCGTGAAGTCAGCTATAGCGGTCGTTGTACGTCATGCTGTCTTACGTTTCGTCTGCTTATGGTACGTTTGGTTTGGATAGAACAGGATAGCTTCGCGTTTTGTGCAGTATTCTGCTATCCGGTGTATTTCAGCTCTCTACAGCGCTCTAGTAT
>NW_017007924.1:0-203 GCF_001483705.2 Eufriesea mexicana | reverse complement strand
ACGAGCACGGTTTCTCCCCTCCCCGGGTTCGTGCAGGGTATAGAAGAGCAATGTCGAGCGCAGGAGTCCACCAAATAGCAGTGTATAGCACAACAGTCAAAGAAATCCAGACCGAGCTTCCCTCACCTAGCCTAACGATTCGTATACTTGCTCAAACTGATGTGCCGAGACCGCTATTTCTGACCAACCCAGAGCCTAGCAGA
>NW_017007923.1:0-203 GCF_001483705.2 Eufriesea mexicana | reverse complement strand
TGGGGAGCCTAGCAATGGTGGCCGTGGCGCCTTAGATTGAGTTAGTCTAAGATTGGTTATGTCGCGCTTGGTTACGTTTGTGTAGGATGACTTTGACTTTTTTGCTATTAACTGCTAACCGGTGTATTCCTGCGTTCCCAATAGATCTAGTAGATTATTCTCGATTGCAGGGAGACTAGAAATAGCGGTCGTGGCACGATATT
>NW_017007922.1:0-203 GCF_001483705.2 Eufriesea mexicana | reverse complement strand
GCTGTACTTGCCATTGGATTGAAGGCGTTAGGCGATCTATTCACCAGCCTATACCAGATTATATATTTTCAATCTACCTATTGTCTGGCAAGAAGATGGCCATACTTGCCATTGGATTGAAGGTGTTGCGCGAACTATTTACCAAGCTATAACAGAATATAGATTTTGAATAGATATATCATCTGGCAAGTGGATGGCTGTAC
>NW_017007921.1:0-203 GCF_001483705.2 Eufriesea mexicana | reverse complement strand
AACGTGTTACATAGAAGTTCCTATGCCACCTAAGTACCCTTGGTCTAAGGCAAGGCCTGTTAGTAGAAAGCCTTACCGACGAGTCCATTATCAGGCCCAGGCGAAACGCATCCCTTCCTTTTCCTGTCGTCCTTCCACCAGCTACCCTATCAATAGCAACGACGACCACGGAGATACCAACAGGCTAGCACCATAGGAACTCC
>NW_017007920.1:0-203 GCF_001483705.2 Eufriesea mexicana | reverse complement strand
GCCACTTGGCAGGAGCGTTGTCGAGCGACAGAGAGAGGACGAACAACATACGCCTACTACAGCGGCGTCCACGATAAGGGTCAAGGATAAATGGACCCACGTGGGCCACCATGTGACACAGTTCCTCAATGGCCACGGAAACTTCAATAGCAAACTGAAGTACTTTGGCTGCAGCGATACGGAACGGTGCGACTGCGGAGAAG
>NW_017007919.1:0-203 GCF_001483705.2 Eufriesea mexicana | reverse complement strand
CCTTTAACCCATCCAAACGCCACATAGCCAGGCGTACCCTAACTTAAACCAAAGTGTCGATACAATTATTGCTGGATTTCCCAGCGCCAAGCAGCAAATACCAGAGCAAAGTAGAGAGCAGAAAAACACCGCATAGCCCCGCGAACCACGAAAGTCGGAGAAATGCAGACATAACCCAAACTAACATAACCTAACCAAACATA
>NW_017007918.1:0-203 GCF_001483705.2 Eufriesea mexicana | reverse complement strand
TCAATATTATTGTCAGTTTCGACTATTATCGTGGTGAGCTATCTGTCTTGCCTATATAAGCAGCGTAGATTCTATTGGCGGGATATAGACATTGCAATGTCATAGAATCTGGATGGAAAGTTCAATTTTATTGACATTTTCTGCTAATATCGTGGTGAGTTAACTTTCTCGCATAAATTAGGAGGAAAGAATATATTGGCGTG
>NW_017007917.1:0-203 GCF_001483705.2 Eufriesea mexicana | reverse complement strand
CACCTACTTATCATAGAATAGGTCTATTAAATGCTCATCACCTGCTATGGTTTGACGGATAGATCTAACGTTCTCAATCCAATGGTAGGTATACCCACCTACTTAACATAGAATAAGTCTATTAAAAATTCATAACCTGACATAACTCGATGAATAGATCACCTAACGTTCTCAATCCAATGGTAGGTATAGCCATCTACTTA
>NW_017007916.1:0-203 GCF_001483705.2 Eufriesea mexicana | reverse complement strand
TCTATTGATGGTACGCCTAGCGCCAAGCAGAGCATATTAGAGCAGAGTAGAGCGCAGAAATCCACCGAATTGCAGTGTATATCGGAAAAGTCAATGATACCCTCTCCGAACCTAACCAAGCGTGCCATAAACAGACGTAACGTATCCCAAACCTACGTGCACGACCGCTATTCCTGGTCTCGCGAGGTCGTCCGAACAGCAGT
>NW_017007915.1:0-203 GCF_001483705.2 Eufriesea mexicana | reverse complement strand
CCACTGATATCGTGGCGAGCAAGATATTCAACATAAATAAGAAGGAAGGATCCTATTGGTTTGCTACAGCCATTGCGTTGCAATGTAATCTGACCGAAAAGTACAATTTTATTGATATTTTCGTCCAATATTGCGGTGATCAAACCTTTCTGCGTAAATAAGGTGGAAAGATTCTATCGGTTTGCTATAGCCATTGCATTGCA
>NW_017007914.1:0-203 GCF_001483705.2 Eufriesea mexicana | reverse complement strand
ACCACGATATTAGTCGTAAATGTCAATAAAATTGAACTTTTCATTCATATTCTGTTGCAAATAAATATCTATCCAAGCCAATAGAATCTTCACCCCTTATTTACGCAGAAAGGTTTGCTCACCACAATATTAGACGAAAGTGTCAATAAAATTGACTTTTCATTCAGATCCTATTGCAATGCAATGGCTATAGACAACCAATA
>NW_017007913.1:0-203 GCF_001483705.2 Eufriesea mexicana | reverse complement strand
CGAGAAGTAGCGGTGGCGGCACATTAGTTCGGGATAGATTACGTTTTGTTAGGTCAGGTTATGGTAAATTTGGTTAGGATACCTTTGACTTTAGTGCTATACACTTTTATTCAGTTTATTTCTGTGATCTGCTATGCTCCACCACATTGTGCTTGGCTAAGCGGAGGCCAGGAGCTGTGGTCGCATCACGTCATGTTGGGTTT
>NW_017007912.1:0-203 GCF_001483705.2 Eufriesea mexicana | reverse complement strand
TATGGGTTTGGTATGGATGGCTTTGACTTTCCTACCATGCACTTCGATTCAATGGATTTTTGCACCCTTCTCTCCGCTACTATGTTCTTCTCGGCTCTGTGGAGGGCAGCAGTACTGTTCGCGACAGGTTAGGATAAGTCAGGTTACTAATGGTTGCGTTACGGTTTGTTATATTAGGGAAGGATATCTTTGCCTTCTTTGTT
>NW_017007911.1:0-203 GCF_001483705.2 Eufriesea mexicana | reverse complement strand
TAAAGGAAGATAATGATAGAAATATATGTTCATTAAAATACCTTATTTACCACTGATGTATATTGCAGTATCTGTTACGAGATATCCTTCACTGATAAATTATGAAATAAAAGTCTCTAGATCAAATTCATCGTAATTACAAACTACTCCACATTAGTCTCCACGTGAAAAATCATACACCAACACTGTTATCGAACGTTACC
>NW_017007910.1:0-203 GCF_001483705.2 Eufriesea mexicana | reverse complement strand
GGACGGATGATAGGATGGACGGAAGAATGGATGGATGATTGGATGGATGGACGGATGAATGGAGGAATGGATGGATGTTTGTATGGATGGCTGGGATAAGGTGTGGATGTATGAATGGATGTATGTATGGATCTATGGACACTTGTATGGAAGGGCATATATATGAATGTTTCTATGCATGCATGTATGGATGTATGTATGGA
>NW_017007909.1:0-203 GCF_001483705.2 Eufriesea mexicana | reverse complement strand
CAATCCAATGGCAAGTACAGCCATCTACTTGCCAGAGAACACGTCTATTCGAAATCTATAACTTATTATAGCTTGGCGATTAGAACGCCTAACGTCGTCAGTCCAATGGCAACTACAGTCGTCTACTTGCCGGACTATATGTCTATTCAAAATCTATAATCCGTTATTGCTTGGTGAATAGATCGCCTAACGCCTTCAATTCA
>NW_017007908.1:0-203 GCF_001483705.2 Eufriesea mexicana | reverse complement strand
TATAGCACGCCAATAGAATCTTTCCTCCTTTTCTATGAAAGAAAGGTAGCTCACCACATTAGTCGAAAAAGTCAGTAAAACTGAAATTTCCAGCGAGATCCTATAGCAATGCAATGGCTATAGCACGCCAATGGAATCTATCCTCCGTATTTATGCCAGTGAGATGGCTCACCACGTTATAAGTCGAAAATGTCAATAAAGTT
>NW_017007907.1:0-203 GCF_001483705.2 Eufriesea mexicana | reverse complement strand
TGGCTGTACTTGCCATTGTATTGAAGGCGGTGGGCGACCTATTCACCAAGCTACAACGGATTATAGATTTTGAATAGACAAATTCTACGGCAAGTAGATGGCTGTACTTGCCATTTTTTTGAAGGCGTTAGGCGATCTATTCACCAAGCAATAACAGGAAATACATTTTGAATAGACCTATTCTCTGGCAAGTAGATGGCTGT
>NW_017007906.1:0-203 GCF_001483705.2 Eufriesea mexicana | reverse complement strand
GTGAATAGATCGCCTAACGCCTTCAATCCAATGGCAAGCGCAGCCGTCTACTTGACAGAGAATTGGTCTATCCAAAATCTATAACCTGTTATAGCTTTGTGAATTGATCTCCAAACGCCTTCATTCCAATGGCAAGTACTGCCATCTACTTGCCAGAGAATAGGCCTTTTCGAAGTCTATAACCTGTTATAGCTTGGAGAATA
>NW_017007905.1:0-203 GCF_001483705.2 Eufriesea mexicana | reverse complement strand
TGTCAGGTCAGGTAAGGTCAGTTCAGGTCAGGCCAGGTCAGGCCAGGTCAGGCAAGGTCAGGTGAGGTCAAGTCAGCTCAGCTCGGGCCAGATCAGTCAGGACAGGTCAGGTCAGGTCAGGTCCGGTCAGGTCAGGTCACGTCAGATCAGGTTAGGTCAGGTCAGGTCAGGTCAGGTCAGGTCAGGTCAGGTCAGGTCAGGTC
>NW_017007904.1:0-203 GCF_001483705.2 Eufriesea mexicana | reverse complement strand
TGACGGTCAAAGGGCCCAAAAATAAATTGACAGTTAGGTAATTAATGAACTGGTTGATCATTGCTTGACGGTCAGTCAGTTAATTAGTAGGTTTTCGCTAGGCAGTTGATTTCAATTTGTTTATCAATTCAGTCCTTACGCTATGATGGAAGTATTTTATTTAGTATTATTATTTTAACGTTGATTTTTGGTTAAACATTTGT
>NW_017007903.1:0-203 GCF_001483705.2 Eufriesea mexicana | reverse complement strand
AACCTAGCCCGCCGAGATCAATTCTCCTGGAATTCGCGGTGCAGAGCGGACCATAGCAGAGCAGAGTGGAGCGAAAAAATCCACCGCATTGCAGTTTATATCAGAAAAAGCAAAGACTTCCGGACCAAATCTAACCTAATCAAGCCTAACCGAACGTAGCCTAACTGAACCTAACGTACCGAGACCACCATTGCTCGCCTCCC
>NW_017007902.1:0-203 GCF_001483705.2 Eufriesea mexicana | reverse complement strand
GGCTACAGCACGCCAGTAGAATCTACCCTCCTTATTTACGCAATAAAGTTAGCTCACCACGATCTAGGGCGAAAAGGTCAATAAAATTGAATTTTCCAGGAGGATTCTGTAGCGTTTCAACGGTAATAGCACGCCAATAAAATCTTTCCTCCTTATTTATGCAAGAAAGTTTACTCACCTCGATATTAGTCGTAAATGTCAAT
>NW_017007901.1:0-203 GCF_001483705.2 Eufriesea mexicana | reverse complement strand
CGTTGTGATGTAACTTTCTTGCATAAACAAGGAGGAAAGATTATATTGGCAAGCTATAACCAAAGCAATGCTATAGAATTTGGCGGTAAAATTCAATTTTATTGACATTTGCATCTAATATTGTCGTGAGCCACCTCTCGTGCATAAATAAGGAGGAAAGATCCTTCTGGAGTGCTATAGCCATTGCAATGCAGCAGAATCTG
>NW_017007900.1:0-203 GCF_001483705.2 Eufriesea mexicana | reverse complement strand
GTCGTGTTACGATACGTTCGGTTGCGTTAGGTTACGTTGCGTTGGGACTGAATAGCTTTGACTATCGCTTTATAAACTGATATTAGGTGGAACTCTGCGCTCGGCAGTGCTCTACGATACTCTTCTCGCGTCTGTGGAGGCCAGCAATAGTGGTCGCGGCACGCTATTTTGAGTTATGTTACGCTTGGTTATGTTACGATTTG
>NW_017007899.1:0-203 GCF_001483705.2 Eufriesea mexicana | reverse complement strand
GCTCACAACTAAAATACAACTAACAACTAATAACTCCTCTCTACTCAACTCTGTTCTGATCACTCCTGGGACTGTCCCTAAGACTCCCCGAAAGAACTGTTCGCTTCACATCCATGCACCCCTATTTAAAGCCATACACTCTATTCTTTTCCATATCCATGCTCTCTTTCCCAATCACCCTTTTCTCACGCACTCCTTACAGC
>NW_017007898.1:0-203 GCF_001483705.2 Eufriesea mexicana | reverse complement strand
TATCAGCGCTTTATGTTGTGTTGGGCTACGTAGCGTTAGGATAGTGTAGACGAGATAGTGTTATTGTATCTTTGTCATTTGTGCTTTAGACTCTAGTGAGGCGAATTTATACGCTGTACTGCGCTCTGCTGTATTCTGAGTGGATATGTGGAGGGCAGCAATCGTGATCTCGGCGCGTTAGGTTGCGCTACACAACGTTTGTG
>NW_017007897.1:0-203 GCF_001483705.2 Eufriesea mexicana | reverse complement strand
CCCCGACTTTAATCGATCGCGAAGGATGAAACGATTCTTTGCAAGGAAATCGTTCCTTTCTTTCCATATTCAAGCTCTAACATCAGAAACTTTGTTTCTTTTTTACAATGTTGGAAGGAATTGTATTTAAATTGGGTGGCAGAGTAATCTAAGATAGTATGGATTAAGAAAATATGGACTAAGATAGTATGGAAAAGTCCACC
>NW_017007896.1:0-203 GCF_001483705.2 Eufriesea mexicana | reverse complement strand
TATATTTCGTTTGGACCGGGAAGGATAGGGTAGCTTTGACTTTTGTGATATAAACCGCTATTTTGAGGGCTTCTTGGCTCAACATTGCTCTTCTGTAGCCTGTTCGACCCTGTTGTGGCCAGCAATAGTGGTCGTGGCAAGTTAGTTTCAGTTATTTTGCGTATGGCTAGCGTTTGGCTAGGTTAGGTGTGGTCAGGATACCT
>NW_017007895.1:0-203 GCF_001483705.2 Eufriesea mexicana | reverse complement strand
GGAGACGAGAGCTCCGTAATTCATGGAATCGCAGGGTATGGCAGAAAAGTTGTAGATGCACATTCCTGACCGAAGCAAACATAACCTAGCCAAACGTCACCTATCACAAACTAACGTACCGCTACAACAGTTTCTGGCACACCCGGAGAAAATCAGAGCATACAAGATGACATTAGAGCACAGGAATCCAACCACTGGCAGTG
>NW_017007894.1:0-203 GCF_001483705.2 Eufriesea mexicana | reverse complement strand
ACATCCACCCACCCAAACGTACATCCATCCATATATCCATCCATCCATACATAAATCCATCCAGAAATACATCCATCCAAACATCCATTCATCCATCCAAACATCCATCCATTCAGCCATCCATCCATAAATGCATTAAACCATACATACGTCCATCCATACATCCATCCATCCATACGTCCATACATACATCCATACATTCA
>NW_017007893.1:0-203 GCF_001483705.2 Eufriesea mexicana | reverse complement strand
TAGGCGATCTAATCACCAAGATATGGCAGCTTATAGGTTTTGAATAGACTTATTCTCTGGCTCGTAGATGTGTGTACTCGCCAATGGATTGAAGGTGTTAGGAGATCTAATCACCAAGCTATGACAGCTTATAGATTTTCAATAGACTTATTCTCTGGCAAGGAGATGGCTATACTTGCCATTGGTTGAAGGCGTTAGGCGAC
>NW_017007892.1:0-203 GCF_001483705.2 Eufriesea mexicana | reverse complement strand
ATAAATTAATAGAAAAATAAAGAAATCCTGAAACAAAGAAATAGAAAAGTAGGGAAATAGAGAAATGGAGGAAGAGAAGATATACATGTGTAAGGACATTTGGATTTGAAAATTCATATGTGGATCAGTTAAAGATAAGTCAAAATTGAGTCAATCACTATAGTGAGAATGTTACAGAAGCAAAGAGGAAGAAAGAGAAAGTA
>NW_017007891.1:0-203 GCF_001483705.2 Eufriesea mexicana | reverse complement strand
GAAGGCCATCAACAGAGGCCGCGGCACGTTATATTGAGTTATTCTACGTTTGGTTAGGTTAGCTTGTGCCAGGTTAAGTTAGGGTATCCTCGACTTTTGCGCTATGCACAACTCATCGGTCACTTCTGCACTCTACATTACTCTATTATACTCTGGTCTACTCTGAGGAGGCGAGCAATAGCGGTCGCGGCACCTTATGTTCG
>NW_017007890.1:0-203 GCF_001483705.2 Eufriesea mexicana | reverse complement strand
TCTGCGTAAACAACGAGGTAAGATTCCATTGGGATGCTATAGCCATTGCATTGCAATAGAATCCGACTGAAAAGTTCAATTCTATTGACATTTTCGTGCATTATCAAGTTGAGGTAACCTTTCTGCACAAATAAGGTGGTATGATTCCATTGGTTTGCAGTAGACAATGCATTGCATTAGATACTACACGGAAAACTCAATCT
>NW_017007889.1:0-203 GCF_001483705.2 Eufriesea mexicana | reverse complement strand
CTCTGTGGAGGCCAGAAGTAGTGGTCCCACTAAGTTAGGTTTAGTTATGTAACTTTACGTTGGGATAGGTTAGGCCAGGTTTGGTTAGGATACCTTCGACTTTTGTGCTGTTCATTGCATTGCGGTGTATCACTGCGCGCTCCAGTGGTCTTGCACCATCTGCTTGTCACTGTGGTGGCCAGCAATAATTGTCTCGTCATGTT
>NW_017007888.1:0-203 GCF_001483705.2 Eufriesea mexicana | reverse complement strand
TTTCAATAAAATTGAACTTTGCAGCCAGATTCCAGAGCTTTGCAGCGCCTATAGCATGCCAAGCGAATCTTTCCTCCTTATTAATGCAAGAAAGTTAGGTCACCACGATATTAGTCAAAAATGTCAATAAAATTGAATTGTCCAGACAGATTTTTCTGCATTGCGGTGGCTATAGCACTCCAAAAGGAGTTTGCCGCCTTACG
>NW_017007887.1:0-203 GCF_001483705.2 Eufriesea mexicana | reverse complement strand
GCCAAAAGAATCTTTCCTCCTGATATATGGACGAAAGTTAGCTCACCACCATATTAGTCGAAATAGTCGATAAAATTGATTTTTTTAACCAGATTCTACAGCATTGCAATGGCTATAGCACGGCAAAAGGATCTTTCCTCTACACTTATGCCAGGAAGCCAGCTCACCACGATATTCATGGAAAATGTCAACAAAATTGAAGT
>NW_017007886.1:0-203 GCF_001483705.2 Eufriesea mexicana | reverse complement strand
ATAGAATTGTCAGTGTGGTCTCAGAGCCGGTTGTTCTTTTATATTTTCATACAGGCTGTTCCATTTTTAGTGGTAAAAGCATGCAGAAGCTGATATCTCGCGAAGAAATACATCAAAACCCCTGTATAACTCATATAAGGGTAAGTCAGACTTACTCAAGATTCGAAATGGGGATTGAAACGTCTTCGACTAACTGTTCGAAA
>NW_017007885.1:0-203 GCF_001483705.2 Eufriesea mexicana | reverse complement strand
AAGAACCTTTTGGCGTGCTATAGCCATTGCAATGCAATTGAATCTTTCTGGAAAATTCAATTTCATTGACATTTTGGGCCAATATCGTGGTGAGCCAACTTCCTTGCATAAGTAAGGAGGGAAGATCCTTTTGGCGTGCTTAGCCATTGCAATGCTGCAGAATCGGGCTGGAAAGATCAATTTTATTGTCATTTTCGATTAAT
>NW_017007884.1:0-203 GCF_001483705.2 Eufriesea mexicana | reverse complement strand
AAATGACAATAAAATTGAACTTTTCAGAAAGATTCTACTGCAATGCAAAGGCTATAGCAAACCGATAAGATCGCTTCTCCTTATTTATGCAGAAAATCTTGCTCACTGCGATATTAGCCGAAAATGTCAATAGAATTGAACTGTTATGACAGATTCTGTTGCAATCCAATGGCTATAGCAAACCTATAGAATCCTTCCTCCTT
>NW_017007883.1:0-203 GCF_001483705.2 Eufriesea mexicana | reverse complement strand
CACGTTAGGTTGTGTTAGGATACGTTTGGTTATGTTAAGGTTGGTATAGGTAGGAGAGGATAGTTTCGACTTTAGCGCCATTGTCTGCTATTAGGAGGGTTTCTGCGCCCTACAGAGCTCTAATGCTTTCAGCTAGGATTCGGCAAGGCCAGCAAGAGTTTTCTCGGCACGTTATGTTGATTCGGGCTGCGTTCGGTTATGTC
>NW_017007882.1:0-203 GCF_001483705.2 Eufriesea mexicana | reverse complement strand
TCTCCGGGGTTGCCACCAATAGTGGTCGTGGCGCGATACGTTGAGTTAGGCTTCGCTTGGTTATGTTATGTTTTTCTGGGCTAGGTTTGTATAGCAATGACTTATCTGCTATTCACAACGGTTCCATGATTTCTGCGCTCTACACCCTCTAATATGTACTGTTTGTGTCTAAGGAAGCCAGGAATGGCGATCCCGGCACTTTA
>NW_017007881.1:0-203 GCF_001483705.2 Eufriesea mexicana | reverse complement strand
AACGAACGTAACCTAACACCACCTAACTTGCCGCGCCCACTATTTCTGGCCTCGCAGAGAAAAAATAGCAGCGTATAGCATAAGTGTTCAGGGCATCCTGTATTAACCTAACAAATCGTAACGTAACCGAACGTATCGTGCCCGAATATAACGTACCGCGACCACTATTACTGGCAATCCAAGGTTCGAGCGGAGTATACTGG
>NW_017007880.1:0-203 GCF_001483705.2 Eufriesea mexicana | reverse complement strand
GTGCATAGAACGCCCAACGCCTTGAATCCAATGGCAAGTATATCCACCTACTTGCCAGAGACTCGGCCTATTCAAGGTATATAATCTCTTGTAGCTTAGTGAATAGGTCGCCTAACGCCTGCAACCAATGGTAAGCACATCCATCTGCTTGCCAGAGAATAGTTCTGTTCAAAATATATAACCTGTTATAGCTTGGTGAATAG
>NW_017007879.1:0-203 GCF_001483705.2 Eufriesea mexicana | reverse complement strand
AGAGACCCACCTAATAGCAGACTACAGCACTAAAGCAAAGCTACCCTCTCCTTGCCTAGCCAAACGTAACATATCTGAACGTAACCTTACTCAACTCGACGTGCCGCGAGCACTATTGCTGGGTTCCCCAGAGCCAAGAGGAAGATGTTAGAGGAGAGAAGAGGGTAGAAACCCACATAATCGCGGTGAATGTCAAGAAATTC
>NW_017007878.1:0-203 GCF_001483705.2 Eufriesea mexicana | reverse complement strand
ATGTTACGTTAGATTATGTTAAGATTTGATATGTTAGGACAGGATAGGTGAGACTTTCGTGGTTTACACTCCTGTTCGGTAGATTCCTACGCTCTACTCTGATATGGTATGCGCTGCTTGGCTCTGTGGTAGCCAGAAATAGTCATCGGCACGTTATGTAGAAATAGGGTACGTTTGGTTAGGCTATGTTAGCTTTGGTTAGG
>NW_017007877.1:0-203 GCF_001483705.2 Eufriesea mexicana | reverse complement strand
AATGGCAAGTACAGCCATCTACTTGCCAGAGAATATGCCTATTCAAAATATATAATCTGATATTGCTTGGTGAATAGGTCACCCAACGCCTTCAATCCAATAGCAAGTACAGACTTCTACTTGTCAGAAAATAGGTGTATTCGAAATCTATAACCTCTTATAGCTTGGTGAATAGATTGCCAAACGCCTTCAATCCAATGGCA
>NW_017007876.1:0-203 GCF_001483705.2 Eufriesea mexicana | reverse complement strand
GAAGATAGCTCACCACGATACTAGTCGAAAATGTCAATAGAATTGTATTATCCTTCTAGGTTCGACAGCTTTGCAATGCCTATAGCACGCCAACAGAATATTTCCTCGTTATTTATGCAATAAAGCTAGCTCATGATGACATTAGTCGAAAATGTCAGTAAAATTGAATTTTCCTGGAAGATTCTATAGCTTTGCAATGCCTA
>NW_017007875.1:0-203 GCF_001483705.2 Eufriesea mexicana | reverse complement strand
CCACGACGTTAGTGGAAAATGTCAATGAAATTGAATTTACCATTCGGATTCTATAGCATTGCAGTGGCTATAGCATGCCAACAGCATCTTTCCTCCATCTTTATGCAACAAAATTAAATCACCACAATATTAGTCGAAATTGTCAATAAAATTGAATATTCCAGTCAGATTCTATAGCATTGCAATGGCTATAGCTTGCCAAT
>NW_017007874.1:0-203 GCF_001483705.2 Eufriesea mexicana | reverse complement strand
GCAATAGTGGTCGAGATACGATTGGTTGAGTTGGGTTACGTTTGGTTACGCTATGTTGTGTTACGTTTGGTTACAACGACTCTTACTTTTGTGCCATGGACTGCTTTTCGGTGGATTTCTGCCCTCTGCTGTACTATAGAACGTTCTGCTTGGCACTGGGGAAGCCAAAAATAGTGGTCTCGGCTCGTTAAATTAAATTAGTC
>NW_017007873.1:0-203 GCF_001483705.2 Eufriesea mexicana | reverse complement strand
AGCGCGGAAATCCTCCGCACAGCAGTGTACAGCACAAAAGTAGAAGCTATCGTGACCAAACATGGCATGACCCAACCTAATAGATCGTAACCTGACCCACCACAACGTGCCGAGAATACTATCGCTGGCCTTGCCAGAGACAAACTGAAAATACTAGAGCACTGTAGGGCGCAGAAATCCACCTAATAGCAGACTATAGCGCT
>NW_017007872.1:0-203 GCF_001483705.2 Eufriesea mexicana | reverse complement strand
TGTCCTGCTTGTCTCTGGCGAGGGCAACAATAGCCCTGAAGGTACGTTAGGGTGAGTCAGGCAGTATCCGTTTATGTTCTGTTTGTTTGGGTTAGGTTCAGGTAACTCTTACTTTTCCGATATACACTGCGATTATATGCTTTCCTGCGTTCTACTCCGCACTAACGTGCTCCGCTTGACCCTGGGGAGGCCAGCAATAGTGG
>NW_017007871.1:0-203 GCF_001483705.2 Eufriesea mexicana | reverse complement strand
AATATTAGACGAAAATGTCAATGAAAATGAATTTTCCACCCGGATTCTGCAGCATTTCAGCAGTTACAGCACGCCAATAAAATCCTTCCTCCTTATTTATGCGAGAAAGTTACCTCACCGCGATCTTAGTCAAAAATACAAATAAAATTAAATTTTCCAGACAGATTCCTCTGCATTGCGGTGGATATAGCACTCCAAAAGGA
>NW_017007870.1:0-203 GCF_001483705.2 Eufriesea mexicana | reverse complement strand
ATAATTTTATGGCTAGGCAGCAAAACTATTCTCCACTCCGTTCTTGGAAGTGACGTCATTTCTCGAAACTCCGTCGGCATCGGCTTCTTCTCATATTATATGCTCCTAATACAAATTTCTAAAATTGTCAGTCAGCGCCATCTACGATCTTGGACTGGAAGCTTGTGCTCTGTTAGACATGTCAGTCAGCGCCATCTATGATT
>NW_017007869.1:0-203 GCF_001483705.2 Eufriesea mexicana | reverse complement strand
TGGTTATATTACGTTTGGTTAGGTTAGGACAGTGTAGCTTTGACCTATATGCTGTGCACTGGGTTTCTGTGTTCTCCTGCGATCTACATTGCTTTAATATGTTCGGCTTCGCTCTGAGGACGGCAGCAAGAGATGTCTCAGTATGATAGGGAGAACTATGTTACGTTTGGTTACGTCAAGTTTTGTAAGGTTAGGAGAGGTTT
>NW_017007868.1:0-203 GCF_001483705.2 Eufriesea mexicana | reverse complement strand
TAGGCGATGTATTCACCAAGCTATAACAGATTATAGATCTTGAATAGGCCTATCCTCTGGCAATTAGATGGCTCTAGTTGCCATTGGGCTGAAGGCGTTCGGCCATCTGTTCACCAAGATATAACAGGATATACATTTTCAATAGACCTATTCTCTGGCTAGTAGATGGCTGTACTTGCCATTGAATTGGAGGCGTTAGACGA
>NW_017007867.1:0-203 GCF_001483705.2 Eufriesea mexicana | reverse complement strand
ATGCTGAGTCATGCTTCGTTTGGATAGGTTATCTCATGCCATGTTTGGTTATGTCATCCACAACTTCGGTGGTGTTCGCTGCTCTTCGGTGTATTTCTGCGCCCTACATTGCTATACTCTACTCTGCTCGTCTCCGTGGAGGCGTGCAATAGTGGTCGTTCGGTCAAGCTTGGTTAAGACATGTTTGGTTAGGAAAGCTTTGG
>NW_017007866.1:0-203 GCF_001483705.2 Eufriesea mexicana | reverse complement strand
GGCCAGCAATAGTGGCCCAGGCACGTTATGATATGTTAGGTTATGTTGTGGCTATGTTACGTTCGGTTATGTTGGGATAGGGTAGCTTTGACTTTTGTGCTGTACACTTGAATTCGGTGGATTGCTGCAATCTTCGTTGATCTACTATACTCTGTACGATACTGGAGAGGCCATCAATGGCGGTCGCGGCGCGATAGGTTTAG
>NW_017007865.1:0-203 GCF_001483705.2 Eufriesea mexicana | reverse complement strand
CTCTGGCAAGTAGATGGCTGTTCTTACCATTGGAATGAAGGCGTTAGACGATCTATTCACTAACATATTACAGGTTACAGGTTCTGACTAGACCTATTCTCCGGGAACTAGGTGGCTGTACTTGCCGTTGGATTGACGGTGTAAGGCGATCTATTCACCAGGCTATAACAGGTTATAGATTTTCAATCTACCTATTGTCTGGC
>NW_017007864.1:0-203 GCF_001483705.2 Eufriesea mexicana | reverse complement strand
GCATAAATAAGGAGGGAGGATACTATTGGCATGCTGTAGCCATTGCAGTGTAATAGAATCTGAGTGGAAAATCCTATGTTATTGTCATTTTCGACTAATATCGTGATGAGATAATTATCTTGCATAAATCAGGAGGAAATATTCTATTGGCATGCTATAGCAATTGCAATGCTCTAGAAATTGCCTGGAATATTCAATTCTGT
>NW_017007863.1:0-203 GCF_001483705.2 Eufriesea mexicana | reverse complement strand
CGGGAGTCCATCAATAGCGGTCGTGGCACGTTTGGTTGGGTTTGCTTACATTTGGTTATAACACGATTGGCTTGGTTAAGATAGTGTAACGTTGACTTTTGTGCCACACACGGCTGTTCACTGGATTTCTGCGCCCTACTGTGCTCTAGAATGCTCTGTTTGACTCTGGGGAGACCAGAAATGGCGGGCGCTGCACGCTACGT
>NW_017007862.1:0-203 GCF_001483705.2 Eufriesea mexicana | reverse complement strand
TGTCAATAAAATTGAATTTTCCAATCAGATTCTATTCCGCTGCAATGGCTATAGCATGCCAATTGAATAATTCCTCCTTATCTATGCAACAAAATTAGATCTCCACGGTATTAGTCGAAGATGTAAATAAAATTGAATTGTCCAGACAGGCTTTATAGCTTTGCAATGGCTATAGAATGCCAATAGTGCCTTTCCTCCTTATT
>NW_017007861.1:0-203 GCF_001483705.2 Eufriesea mexicana | reverse complement strand
CTATAGCTCGCCAGTAGAATCTTTCCTCCATACACATGCAAGGATGTAAGCTCACCTCGATATCAGTCGAAAATGTCAAAAAAATTGAATTTTTCATCCAGATACCATAGAATTTCAATGGCCATATTCGGCCAATAGAGTCTTTCCTCCGTATTTATGCAAGAAAGCTACACCACCACGATATTAGTCGAAAATGTCATTAA
>NW_017007860.1:0-203 GCF_001483705.2 Eufriesea mexicana | reverse complement strand
ATGGCTGTATGGATGGATGGATGGATGTATGGATGTATGGATGGATGGAGGTATGGATGGATGTATGTATGTATGGATGGATGAATGGGTTTATGGGTGTATGGATGTGTGGATGAATGGATTTATGGATAGGTGTATGCATGGATGTATGTACGGATGTGTGTATAGATGTATGTATGGATGTATGGATGTATGGATGTATA
>NW_017007859.1:0-203 GCF_001483705.2 Eufriesea mexicana | reverse complement strand
ACAGACTGAATTATTGCTAATAATTCTTTTTCCGTGGTAGAGTAGTTCTGCTCTGCGTTGTCTTAGGTACGCAAATAGTATGCGACTTGCAGGTCTTGATTATTTGAAATCTGCTATGGGACGACTCCTATTCCGACATCATGTGCATCTGTAGATAAAGTAAATTCTTTAGCGAAATCTGGAAATTGTAAGACTGGTTTGGC
>NW_017007858.1:0-203 GCF_001483705.2 Eufriesea mexicana | reverse complement strand
CAGGCTGATTTATGTTGCGTTCGTTGTGTTAGGATAGGACACGCTAGGTTAGGATATCTTTGACGTTAGTTCTATACACCGCCATTTTGTGGCTTTCTGTGCTCTACTGTGCTCTAATATATTTTGCTTGGCCCTGGGAGGCCAGCAATGGTGGTCTCGGCTCGTATGTTTGAGATTGGTTACGTTAGGTTAGGTTTGGTTTG
>NW_017007857.1:0-203 GCF_001483705.2 Eufriesea mexicana | reverse complement strand
AGTGTCAAAGGCTAAGAAGTTACCGCTGAATGGGATAGAGCGTCGAACCCATTAGCACGTATTCAGAATCAATGTTACCTATTTAACACGAAACAAGCAGAGAGCCAGACTCTACAACCGTTTCGGAATGTGCTGCCAAAAATCCAAAGATATGCATTCCTCGAGCAATCTTGACAAAGATGCAGTCAAAACAGTCTACTTAC
>NW_017007856.1:0-203 GCF_001483705.2 Eufriesea mexicana | reverse complement strand
CCTACATCCCTGTGACAATGGCTGCAGTGGGTACTATGTTTTCAATTGCTAACATCTCGAGGGGCAGGGTATATGTCTGTTCTCAATCTAGAATTCTTATGGAATTTAAGTCATCATTGAACAAGCTAGTCCTACGGCTGCAGTGATATATTTATGGCTGTAATATGCGCCGTACGATCAATTTTAAATATTTCTAGCCTTAA
>NW_017007855.1:0-203 GCF_001483705.2 Eufriesea mexicana | reverse complement strand
CATCGATACTTCCATACATCCAAACATCCATACATATATACATACATACATCCATACATACGTTAATCCGTCAATTCATACCTCAATCCTTCCATTCATCCATCCACCCAAAAAACCATTCATCCATTCATACATCCATTCTTACATCCATTTTTCCATACATCCATCCATTCATACATCCACCCAACCATACATCCTTCGAA
>NW_017007854.1:0-203 GCF_001483705.2 Eufriesea mexicana | reverse complement strand
CCTCCACTGAGCCAAGCAGAGCAGAGTAGGGACAAGTGGAGCGCAGAAAGCCACCAGACAGCAATATATAGCATAAAAGTCAGAGATATCCTAACCCAGCCCATCCAAACGCCACATGACCGAACGCAACATACCTCACATTAACGTGCCGAGAGCACTACCGCTGGCCTCCCCATAGCCAGCAGAATGTATTAGAGCACAGT
>NW_017007853.1:0-203 GCF_001483705.2 Eufriesea mexicana | reverse complement strand
GTGGATGTATGGATGGATGTATGGATGTATTGATGTATGAATGTATGTATGTATGGATGAATGAATTGGTGGATGGATGTATTGATGGATAAATCTATGGATGTATGGATGGATGGATTTATGGATGGGTGGTTGTATGAATGTATGGATGGATAGATGTATGGAAAGTAGGATGTATGGATGGATGTATGTATGGATGAATG
>NW_017007852.1:0-203 GCF_001483705.2 Eufriesea mexicana | reverse complement strand
AATAAGGGGGAAAGATACTATTGGCGTGCTATAGCCATTGGAATGCTATAGAATCAGGCTGGATAATTCAGTTTTATTGACATTTTTGAATAGTATCGTGCTGAGCTACCTTTTTTCCATAAATAGGGGGAAAAGAAACTATTGGCGTGCTATAGCCATTGCAATGCTGTAGAATCTGGTTTGAAAATTCGGTTTTATCATTT
>NW_017007851.1:0-203 GCF_001483705.2 Eufriesea mexicana | reverse complement strand
ACATACTATACCATTGCAATGGCTATAGCACTCAAAAAGCACGTTTCCTCCTTACTTATGCAAAGAAATTAGCTCATCACGAAATTATTCGAAAATGTCAATAAAATTGATCTTGCCAGCAACATTCTGTAGCACTGCAACGCCTATAGCACGCCAACAGTATCTTTCCTCCTTGTTTATGCAACAAGGTGAGCTCACAACGA
>NW_017007850.1:0-203 GCF_001483705.2 Eufriesea mexicana | reverse complement strand
TCCGCGAGACGGACGATTAACGAGATCGACGAGAGAAAGGGAGAGAGAGAGAGAGAGAGAGAGAGGAAGGAGAAAACACCGCGAGAATGACGACAACGACGACGAGGGTGGGGAATGCGCGGGTGCGGAAGAAACGGGTTCACGGGTGTTACGAGCGTGCAGAAGGAGACGAACAGGGAGTATCTCGTAAAGCTGGAAATCTT
>NW_017007849.1:0-203 GCF_001483705.2 Eufriesea mexicana | reverse complement strand
TATTCTATATAGCGCGCAAAGAATTTTAATAAATGTTAACCCTTCATAACAGCGGTTCTCAACGTTTTCTCGCATATCATCCAGGCAGTATGCGATCAAACCACATGGTGCTTTCTATGTATGTAGAATTTTAAAATTTGATATAATTTAATTTAGTATGATTTAATATGATAAAATATAATTAAATATTGTATATTTAAATA
>NW_017007848.1:0-203 GCF_001483705.2 Eufriesea mexicana | reverse complement strand
TATGATAGCCGTGTGCAGCACAAAATTCGAAGCCGTCCAAACCTAACCCATGCTAACATAACTAAGCCAAACTAACATAACTCAATGTCTCGTGCCGCGAACAGGATTGCTGGCGTACCCAGAGCCAAACAGAACATATTAGAGGAGTGTAGGTCGTATAAATCTACCGTATTATAGTGCGTAGCACGAAAGCCAAATCTATG
>NW_017007847.1:0-203 GCF_001483705.2 Eufriesea mexicana | reverse complement strand
ATACATCCATACATCCATCCATCCATACATCCATCCACTCATACATCCAGCCATCCATTCATCTATACACATATAGATCCATGCGTCCACACATCCATACACCCATCCTTACATACATGCTTCCGTACATCCTCCCATCTTTTCACTCACACTTCAGTCCATGCACCCATCCATTCATGCACCCACACATCCATACATACACA
>NW_017007846.1:0-203 GCF_001483705.2 Eufriesea mexicana | reverse complement strand
CTTACAGATCATAGCCTAACATGACCTAACCAAACGTAACCTAACCCAAACTATCGTGTCCAGGCCCCTATTGCTGGCCTCGACAACGCCAAGCAGTTTATAGTAGAGCACAGCGCAGCGCAGGAATGACCCGAATAGCGGTGTATAGCACGATATTCAAAGCTATCCTCTCCGAACTAAACGTAACCTAGCATAACCGAACG
>NW_017007845.1:0-203 GCF_001483705.2 Eufriesea mexicana | reverse complement strand
GCCGTGTATATCTGATAAGCCGAAGCCACCCAAGCCTAAACCAAACCAACCGAAAATAAGCAATCATAGCCTGACTCAACTTGCCGTGCCGATGCCGCTATTGTTGCCGTCCCCAGAGCGAACCAGTGCACAGTAGGGCACAGTTGAGCACAGAAATCCACCGAATGGCACTCTAGAACACAAAAGTTAAAGCTATCCTGTCC
>NW_017007844.1:0-203 GCF_001483705.2 Eufriesea mexicana | reverse complement strand
ATTAGTCGAAAATGTTAATAAAATTGAATTTTCCAGACAGATTCTATAGAATTTCAATGCCTACAGTTGGCCAATAAAATCTTTCCTCCTTATTTATGCAAGAACGTTATCACACCACGATATTAGTCGAAATTGTTAAGAAAATTGAATTTTCGAGACAGATTCTATTGCACTGCAATGGGTACAGCGTGCCAAGAGAATCT
>NW_017007843.1:0-203 GCF_001483705.2 Eufriesea mexicana | reverse complement strand
TATAATCGCAGTGATTGTCAGAAGAGACAAAGCTACCCGAACATAACCCACGCCAACATAACCAACCCAAACGTAGCATAATTTAACATAGCGTGCGGCGACCACTATTGCTGGCCAACCCAGTGCCAAACATAATATAGTAGAGCAAAGTAGATTTCAGAAATCCACCGAATAGCAGTATGTAGCACGAAAGTCGAAACTAT
>NW_017007842.1:0-203 GCF_001483705.2 Eufriesea mexicana | reverse complement strand
GCGAAATCAATAGACGATATTTGTTGTTTAAGGTTGATTTACTTTGTTATATATGAATGGTTTTGCTCTATTACCTTCTTCCATCTCTCAGGAAGCCTCGTTATGCCCTCTTTCCAAAATTTTTGAGATTTACTTGAACATTTGAGCGAGCATTCTCTCGATGAGATACGTATCCGTCGTTGCTGAGCGGCCAATGCGGTTTT
>NW_017007841.1:0-203 GCF_001483705.2 Eufriesea mexicana | reverse complement strand
ATACGTAGAAACGAGTTGTAAGTTCTGTACAAAACGGTAAATCAATGTCAGTTATTTCGCGACATTTTAATATCGCGAAACAAACTCTGTACTCTATTAAGAAGCGATTTCAAGAATGAGGACTCTCAGACGATAAATCGAAGTCCGGTGAACCGAAAAACACTTCAATTAAACAAGACAGGAAAATACGACGTCTGTCAGTT
>NW_017007840.1:0-203 GCF_001483705.2 Eufriesea mexicana | reverse complement strand
TTCATCGCGTAATGAGTGAAGAGTGAGTTCTTCATAGTGATGGATAGAGAAGTGCAATCATTTGTAGATATTTTATCTAGGGACCCTAGGAATAATTATTTTCTTAATATTGGTGGATAGAGAAATGTAATCATTTGCAGATATTTTATCTAGGGACCCTACGAATAATTATTTTCTTACTGTTGGTGGATGGAGAAGTGCAA
>NW_017007839.1:0-203 GCF_001483705.2 Eufriesea mexicana | reverse complement strand
CCCCGAAAAGCACAGGATAGCAGTATATAGCACAAAAGCCTAACCTATCCTTTCCTAACATAATCAAACGTGACGAAACCAAACGAAACATAGCTGAACCTGACATGCCAGTCCACTGTTCCTGTCACGCTCCAGAACCGAGAAGAATATGCGAGAGAACAGGAGAATGCAGAAATCCATAGAAGCGCAGTGTGTGGCACAAG
>NW_017007838.1:0-203 GCF_001483705.2 Eufriesea mexicana | reverse complement strand
AAGTTAGGTTGGTATATCTTTAACTTTCGAGCTGTACACAGTCATTCGGTGGATTCCTGCCCTTTTCTGTGCTCTACTCTACTCTGCTTGGAACTGGGCAGGCCAGCAATGCTTGTCGCGGCACGTTGTTTTGAGTATGGCTGTGTCAGGTTAGGTTATGTTAGTTCGGGTTGGCCTTGGGTGTCCTCGACTTTTCTGCTGTA
>NW_017007837.1:0-203 GCF_001483705.2 Eufriesea mexicana | reverse complement strand
TTGCACTGCAATGGCTATGTCGTGCCAATAGAATCGTTCTTCCTTATTTATGCAACGATGTCAACTCACCACGATATTCGTCGAAAATGTCTATAAGATTGAATTTTCCATCCAGATACTATATAATTGCAATGGCCACGGCTGGCCAATAGAATATTTCCTCCTAATTTATGCAAGAAAGTCACCTCACCACGATATTAGTC
>NW_017007836.1:0-203 GCF_001483705.2 Eufriesea mexicana | reverse complement strand
ATGAATGTAGTTATATTTAGATTTGAAATAATTCCATTTTGCTCGCAAGAATTACGCGAAACTCATAAAACGTTTTCAATTTTATCGAAATATTTGCATAAAATAAAATATTTATTAGTCCAATCCATGTATGCCGTCAAATTAAAGTTGATTTCAACGATAGAGTATTTTCTTATATTTTTCGATAAATTTCAATATGGAGT
>NW_017007835.1:0-203 GCF_001483705.2 Eufriesea mexicana | reverse complement strand
AAGGTTAGATTATATTTCAAAGGTAGTAAATTAGATAAAAGATACGAGGGTTGAATCGAGGAAGACAATTATACTCGTTCGGATAAAAGTAATTTTCATTTAGGATAATAATAAATTAAATTATGATACAGGAGATGATGCAATATTTATGTTAACTAAATTTTATAAAGACATAACGATATTTGTAACGATAAAATGTGACG
>NW_017007834.1:0-203 GCF_001483705.2 Eufriesea mexicana | reverse complement strand
CTGTTCTTTGCAATCAAAGGACAAGTTTTCTAAAAAGTCAATCATTCTTGTTATGAGATTTAATTTTATTTATTTATATCATTAAAATGGAGGCTAATTTTTTTACAAGTAAACGATGGCGAAGTACGATGCAATGAGCTGTAAAAGTCGAAGGAAATTTCGTTTTCAAATGATCCATTATGTTTGCAACCATGCCTGGAGCA
>NW_017007833.1:0-203 GCF_001483705.2 Eufriesea mexicana | reverse complement strand
TGTTGAGCTACGCTTGGCTCGGTTATGTTAGTTTATGTCAGGTTAGGTACGTAGTCTTCCGACATTTGTTCTGTACACTGCTATTCGGAGGATTTCTGCGCTCTGCATTGCTCTAATATACTCTGCCCGTCTCTGGGGACGCGAGCAATAGTGTTCCTCGTATGTTTGGATATGTTATGTCCGTTTGGTTACGTTAGGTTAGG
>NW_017007832.1:0-203 GCF_001483705.2 Eufriesea mexicana | reverse complement strand
CGGATAGAGTTAAACGTATTAATTAAAATTTTTTTAATACGCTTTTTACATCCTTCATTAATAGATTATTATTTCTATTTGTCTTTCTTCCTGCACAATAATAAGAAGCCTAAAAACCTAAAAATATAAACAACAAAATTATAATTTCCCGAGAAATAATGCAGAAAATCGTCGCATCGAGATTATCCAAGTATCAGGCCAGA
>NW_017007831.1:0-203 GCF_001483705.2 Eufriesea mexicana | reverse complement strand
CATGATCAGGCCACCATTGCTGACATCCACAGACTCAAGCAGAATGTACTATTTCGCACTAGGGCGCAGAAATGCTGCTCACTGCAGTGAATAGTACGAAGGCTGTAGTAATCGTAACACAACCTGTCCCAACCTAACCGAACCAAAAGTAGCATATCTCATATGACGTGAAGCGACCACTGCACCTGGCAACCCCAGAGCCA
>NW_017007830.1:0-203 GCF_001483705.2 Eufriesea mexicana | reverse complement strand
GGTGACAAAACTTTCTTGCATAAATAAGGACGATAGATACTATTGGCGTAGATAGCCACTGAAGTGCTATAGAATCTGGCTAGATAATTAAATATTACTGCCTTTTTCGACTAATATCGTGGTGGGCTAACTTTCCTGCGTATGTAAGGAGGAAAGATTCTACTGGCGTGCTATAGCCATTGAAATGCTGTAAAATCTGGCGG
>NW_017007829.1:0-203 GCF_001483705.2 Eufriesea mexicana | reverse complement strand
ACATCCATACATCCACACACCCATACATCCATAACTCCATCCACCCATACACTCATCCATCCATACATCCATCCATCCATCCGTATATCCGCCCATCCATACATCCTCCCATTCGTACATCCATCGATCCATAAATCTATCCATTCATACACCCATGCATGTATACGTCCATATAACCACACGTCCATTCACACATAAACCCG
>NW_017007828.1:0-203 GCF_001483705.2 Eufriesea mexicana | reverse complement strand
CGCTATACACAGATATTCGGTGGATTCCTGCCCTCCGCTGAGCTCTACTCTAATCAGCTAGAGCCTGGGGAGGCCAAAAATAGTGGTCGCGGCATGTTACGTTTTGTTTGGCTACGTTAGGGCATGTTAGGATCGTTTGCCTTAGGTTTGGGTATCTGTGACTTTTCTGCCGCACACTGCGATTCTATGGACTTTTGCGCCCT
>NW_017007827.1:0-203 GCF_001483705.2 Eufriesea mexicana | reverse complement strand
TTCTATGGATTTCCGTGCTCTACTCACCCCTTATATGCTCTGCTCTGCTATGGGGAAGCCAGAAATAGTGGCAGAGGCCCGTTAGATTCAATTCTGTTGCGTTGGGTGATGTGACTATTGGCTGTGTTATGATAGGGTACCTCCCACTTTTGTGCTACACACAGCTACCAGTGGATTCCTACACCCCATATGGCTCTAGTGTG
>NW_017007826.1:0-203 GCF_001483705.2 Eufriesea mexicana | reverse complement strand
AAATTGATTCTGCCAGGCACATTCCGTATCATTGCAATGGTTCTATTACGCCAAAAGCATATTCCCTCCTTATTTATGCAAGAAAGGTAGCGCACCAAAATATTATTCGAAAATGTCAATAAAAGTGATTTTTCCGGCCACAATCTATAGCATTGCAATGGTTATAGCTTGCCAATAGAATCTTTCCTCCTTATTTATGCAAG
>NW_017007825.1:0-203 GCF_001483705.2 Eufriesea mexicana | reverse complement strand
AACATGGATATCACGAGTCTGACTCGTGATCGATTTTTCGGGCCATACGTGAATATCACGAGTCTGACTCGTGAGGAAAATTTTAGGCCAAACGTGAATATCACGAGTTTGACTCGTGATGAAAATTTTAGGCCAAACGAGAATATCACGAGTTTCACTCGTGATGAAAATTTTAGGCCAAACTTGAATATCACGAGTCAGGC
>NW_017007824.1:0-203 GCF_001483705.2 Eufriesea mexicana | reverse complement strand
AAAGAATCTCAAAGCCACAAAAGAGAATCCCTTTTATCAAGAACTCGCAAGGTAATTGGGCCAAAAGTCCGCAGGAAAAAGCAGAAGCTTTTGGCTCATATTTTGCCCAAGTTTTCAAACCTTTCGCTTCAAGCTCTCAGGAATTCGCAGCTAAACTAGAAAAATATCTACAGGCACCTTACCAATTGTCTCCTCCTATCGCA
>NW_017007823.1:0-203 GCF_001483705.2 Eufriesea mexicana | reverse complement strand
ATATATGCGTTTTGTGGAAGCCATCAGTTTGGCCAAGGAACGCATATATGGGTTCGATGAAAACGACTGATAGGGCCGAGGGACTCATGAATGTGTCCCACGTAAACTCGGTACTGTGACAAAGAAACACATATGAACGTCTGCTGTTGTGGCCCTAGGACTTCACGTCCTAAGTTAAGTGCTGGACTGTTTTACGTCCTTAT
>NW_017007822.1:0-203 GCF_001483705.2 Eufriesea mexicana | reverse complement strand
ATTTAAATATTTATTCGTCTGATTAAAATTATTCTGACACATGGTACGTAGAATTAATAAAAGTTTTAGTGAAAAATATTTAAAATAATACGATATAGAATGCAGGTTTAAAGTTTATATTTGAAAATTAAAAATGGGGGCAATTTTTCCAGTGAAAATATGCATTTCTGCTAAAGCCATTTAATTAACCATGCCAGAAAGTA
>NW_017007821.1:0-203 GCF_001483705.2 Eufriesea mexicana | reverse complement strand
GATGTATATATTTATGGATGTATGGATGGATTGATGAATGAATGGAGGGATGTATGGATTTATTGATGTATGGATGTATGTATGGATGGATGTATGGACGAATGTATGGTTGGATGGATGTTTGTATGGATGGATTTATAGATGTATGGATGTATGGATGTATGGATATATGGATGTGTGGATGTATGTATGTATGAATATAC
>NW_017007820.1:0-203 GCF_001483705.2 Eufriesea mexicana | reverse complement strand
TAACCTTACCTATCGTGGCATGACCAAACGTTTTCCGTGCCGAACTAGCGTGCAGAGACCACTGCTGTTGGCCTCCCCAGAGCATAGTGTAACAAGAGAGAGTACAGCAGAGCGCAGAAATCCACCATATAGCAGTGCACAACACAAAAGTCAAATCCATCCTAATCACATGCAACCTAACCATACCAGACCAAACGTAACTT
>NW_017007819.1:0-203 GCF_001483705.2 Eufriesea mexicana | reverse complement strand
CGATAATAGTCGAAAATGTCAATAAAATTGAATTTTCCGATCAGATTCAATAGCTTTACATTGTCTATAGCATGCCAATAGAACCTTTCCTCCTTATTTATGCAACAAAATACGCTCATCCCCGTTATTAGTCGAAAATTTCAATAAGATTGAACTTTCCAGTCAGATTCTATAGCCTTGCAATGGCTATAGCATGCCAATAG
>NW_017007818.1:0-203 GCF_001483705.2 Eufriesea mexicana | reverse complement strand
TTTCATTGACATTTTCGACTAATATCGTGATGAGCCAACTTCCTTGTATAAGTAAGGAGGGAATATCATTTTGTCTTGCTGTAGCCATTGAAATGATATGGAATGTGCCTGGCAGTTTCCATTTTATAGACAATTTCAGATAATATCGTGGTGAGTTATCTTTCTTGCGTAAATAAGGCGGAAAGATTCTGCTGGCAAGCTGT
>NW_017007817.1:0-203 GCF_001483705.2 Eufriesea mexicana | reverse complement strand
GGTAGCTTTAACATTTGATCTGTACACTGATATTTGGTGGATTCCTGCGATCCACTATGCTCTGGTATGCCCTGCTTGGCTCTGGAGAGGGCAGCAATAGCGGTATCTGCACGCTAGCTACATTTATGGTATGTTTGGTTATGTTCCCTTGGTTTGGGTTCTGTTTAGGTTAGCATTGACTTTTCTGATATGCACTGCGATCA
>NW_017007816.1:0-203 GCF_001483705.2 Eufriesea mexicana | reverse complement strand
GGAAACTGTAGGAATTGCATTGATTCGCCTCAATTCTAATATTGAACTATTGTTAACAGTAACTATAACTGAATTTGACACACGTCGCCACGAATGGGGTGGCTTGCGTGTCACGTTACTTGGCTGTGTGTGCTAGGCTACATCGTAATTCATGTTCCATCATCCATCACTCCACTCGCACAGACTCCATTTTACCTGTATAG
>NW_017007815.1:0-203 GCF_001483705.2 Eufriesea mexicana | reverse complement strand
GCTCACCATTTACACGTCTCGACAACCAATGACAGCAACACCCGAACTTATAAAATACACGAAAGCAGGGGAGCAGACACATTCAAATAACCAAACCAACACTGTAAACGTATCCATTCTTGTATCAACTCGAAATAAATTCTTGTGAAAATCTCGATTAACTAGTTTACGTTTGTAAGAGGGCGTAAACCTCGTCTGACAAA
>NW_017007814.1:0-203 GCF_001483705.2 Eufriesea mexicana | reverse complement strand
AACTTTTGTGATTTACAATGCCATTCGTTGGATTTCTCCGCTCTACTGTGATCTTGAATGTCCAGCTTGGCTCTGGGGAGGTCAGTAATTGTGGTCGCGGCACGTTAGGTCCAGTTATGTTTCGTTTCTTTATGTTACTGTTATTTAGGTTAGGAGATGATAGCTTTGAGTTTGGTGTTATAGTCTGCTATTAGGTGGATTCC
>NW_017007813.1:0-203 GCF_001483705.2 Eufriesea mexicana | reverse complement strand
AATGTAACATAGGCAAAGGTAGCTTACCTCAAACGAACGTGCCGAGACCACTATTTCTGGCCTCCACAGAGCCAAGAAGAACATATTAGAGCACAGTAGAGCGCAGATATCCACCGAATAACAGTGTACAGCACAAAAGTCAAAGCTACTCTGTCCTAACATAACCAAACGTAACATAACAAAACACAACGTAGCTCAGACTA
>NW_017007812.1:0-203 GCF_001483705.2 Eufriesea mexicana | reverse complement strand
TGTATGGCTGCATGAAAGGATGGATGGATTGGTGGATGGATGTATGGATGGAAGGATGTAAGGGTCGATGGATGTATGGATGGGTGGATGTTTGGTTGGATGGATGTAAAGAGGTATGGAAGTATGAGTGGATGTATGTATGGATGGATGTCTGTATGGATGGGTGGAATTGTGTATGGATTGAGGTACGGATGGACGAATGT
>NW_017007811.1:0-203 GCF_001483705.2 Eufriesea mexicana | reverse complement strand
GAGGAAAGATTCTATTGGTATGCTATAGCCATGGCAGTCCTGTAGAATCAGGCTGGAAAATACTATTTTATTGACATTTTCGACTAATACCATTGTGAGCTAATATCTTGATTAAATAAGCAGGAAATATTCTAGTGGCTTGCTATTGCCATTGCAACGCTATGGAGTTTGTATGGCAAATACAATTTTAATGACATTTTCGA
>NW_017007810.1:0-203 GCF_001483705.2 Eufriesea mexicana | reverse complement strand
GCTCTGCTGAGGTACCCCAAGTTTGCTTAGGTTAGGTTACATCAAGTTAGGTTAGGATTTCTATGGCTTTTGTGCTACACACTGCAATGTGGTGGACTTCAGCGCACTACAGCGCTCTCATGTTTTCTGCTTGGCTCTGTGGAGGTCAGAAATAGCAGTCCCTGCACGTTAGGTTTGCTTAGGCTACGCTTGCATATGACCAG
>NW_017007809.1:0-203 GCF_001483705.2 Eufriesea mexicana | reverse complement strand
AGAAAAGCAGAGCATATTAGGACAAAGCAGAACGGTGAAATCCACCGAAATGCAGTATGTAGCGCAAAGGTCAATGGTGCCCTCTTCTAACCGAACCCATCGTAACACCACCATGCGTAACCATGCTCATACTGACGTGACGCCACCACACAATGCGGGCCCTCCCAGAGCCAGGCAGAACATATTAGAGGATGGTAGCGCGC
>NW_017007808.1:0-203 GCF_001483705.2 Eufriesea mexicana | reverse complement strand
TTGTAAATCCATCAGTTCGTTGACGATTTTTCTCCGATGGACCTGATTTTCCACTTATCCACTTGCTTTCGCTTTTCTCTTTTATGGCCCTCAAGTTAGATACTATAATATTCCAAAATTTCGTATAAAAATTTTACAAAAATTTCAATAAACCAATCTTCCAATATTATTACACAGAAGTTCATCGTCTCAATCCCAACCTC
>NW_017007807.1:0-203 GCF_001483705.2 Eufriesea mexicana | reverse complement strand
TAACGTTTCCCAACCTAACGTGCTACGGCCACAACTGCTCGCATCCCTAGAGTCGAGCAGAGAATAGTAGACCAATGTAGGGCGTAGGTATCTACGGAATAGTGGTGCATAGCACAAAAGACAAAGTTTCAATATCCTAACCTAACGAAACGCGACATAAGAGAGCGAAATCTAACTCAAACATATATGCCGAGAACACCATT
>NW_017007806.1:0-203 GCF_001483705.2 Eufriesea mexicana | reverse complement strand
TGACAGCTTGAAGACTTTGAATATACTTATTCTCCGGCAAGTAGAAGGCTGTTCTTGCCAATGTATTGAAGGCGATAGGCGATCTAATCACCAACCTATAACAGATTATAGATATTGAATAAACCTACCCTCTGGCAAGTAGATGGCTGCACTTGCCATTCGATTGGATGCGATAGGCGATCTATTCGCCAATCTATAACATG
>NW_017007805.1:0-203 GCF_001483705.2 Eufriesea mexicana | reverse complement strand
GGGTAACTTTGACTTTAGTGCTACACACCGCTGTACATAGAATTTCTGCGCCGTACTGTGCCCGGGTATGTTCTGCATTGCTCTGGGGAGGCCATAAATGGTGGTCTCTGCACGCCATGTTGTGTTATGTATCGCTTGGATTGGCTACGTTAGGACAGGAATGGTTAAAGTAGCTTAGACTTTTGAGCTGTACACTGCTGTTC
>NW_017007804.1:0-203 GCF_001483705.2 Eufriesea mexicana | reverse complement strand
TAAATAAGGAGGAAAGATTCTATTGGCGTGCTATAGCTATTCCAATGTTATAGAATCTGACTGGAAAATACAATTGTATTGACTTTCTCGACTAATATCGCTGTGAGGTAATTTTGTTGCATAAATAAGGAGGAATGATCCTATGAGCACGCTATAGCTATTTCGGTACTATAGAATCTGAAAGGAAAATTCAATTGTATTGA
>NW_017007803.1:0-203 GCF_001483705.2 Eufriesea mexicana | reverse complement strand
CCATAAATCCACAAACCCATACATCCATAAATCCATCCACCCATACACTCATCCATCCATACTTACATCCATACATACATCCAAAAAATCATCCATACATACATTCATGGATTCATCCATACATATATGCTCATAAAAATCCATACATACATCAATTCTTCCATCCATGCACCTATCATTCATCCACCCACACATTCTTACAT
>NW_017007802.1:0-203 GCF_001483705.2 Eufriesea mexicana | reverse complement strand
CATACATACATCCATACTTCCATACGTCCATCCATCCAAACATCCTCCCATCCATACATCCATCGATCCATACATCCTTCCATCCACACATTCATCCACCAATCCATCCATACATCCATGCATCCATACATACATCAATCCACAGGTCCACACATGCACACATACATTCATCCATACATACATCCATACATATATTCTTACAC
>NW_017007801.1:0-203 GCF_001483705.2 Eufriesea mexicana | reverse complement strand
ACCTAACCTGACCCAAATATCCCAACCAAACGTAACAGATACCAATTTAACGTATCTAGCCGAAAATCGCTGGCCTCATCAACGCCAAGCAGGGTGTATTAGAGGAGAGTAGCGCGCAGAGGTACTTAGAATGGCAGTACCTAGCACGAAGGTCAAAGCTATCCATTTCAAACCTGACCAAACGTAACCTAACCGAACGCAGC
>NW_017007800.1:0-203 GCF_001483705.2 Eufriesea mexicana | reverse complement strand
GCTGCTTACAGCACAAAAGTCGAAGAAATCCTAACGGAATCATCCTAACCTAACCTAACGAAATGTAACGTTACTCAACCAAACGAGCCGAGACCACTATTACTTGCCACCCCAGAGCCAAGCAGAGCATATTAGAGCAGATTAGAACACAGACATCCGGAGAACAGCAGTGCATAGCACAAAAGTTGAAGTAGCCCGTCCTA
>NW_017007799.1:0-203 GCF_001483705.2 Eufriesea mexicana | reverse complement strand
CCTTCAATCCAATGGCAAGTAAAGCCATCTACTTGCCAGAGAATAGGACTATTCAAAATCTATAATCTGTTATTGATTGGTGAATAGATCGCCTAACGCATTCAATCCAACGGCAAGTACAGCCATATACTTGCCAGAAGATAGGACTATTCAAAATCTATAACCTATTATAGCTTGGTGAATAGATCGCCTATCGCCTTCAA
>NW_017007798.1:0-203 GCF_001483705.2 Eufriesea mexicana | reverse complement strand
CTGACATGACCTGACTGATCTGACCTGACCTAACCTGACCTGACCTAACCTGACCTGACCTGAACTAATCTGACCTGACCTGACCTGACCTGACCCGACCGGACTGATCTGACCTGGCCTGACCTGACCTTACCTGGCCGGACTCGACCTAACTTGACCCGAACTGGAATGTCCGGACCTGCCCTTACCTGAACTGACCTGAC
>NW_017007797.1:0-203 GCF_001483705.2 Eufriesea mexicana | reverse complement strand
TACTTCGCGACTAGTGACGCGGCTGCCAATATCTCGGCTCCGTACGGGATGATCAAGTGGAACGCCGTCATTAACAGTATTCGCATGCTGGGCCTCAGTTCCTTCATGTTGGCCATGAGGCGGCATAGTGCTGCGATTTTCGCAGCGGCTCTGTTAGCGGCGTCCAAGGTGTGCGACCAAAAGGTCATCCTCGTATTCAAAGC
>NW_017007796.1:0-203 GCF_001483705.2 Eufriesea mexicana | reverse complement strand
CAATGTTATTTAACTTTCCAGCAAGATTCTATAGCATTGCAAAGCCTATAGCATGCCAATGGAGTCTTTCCTCCTTATTTATGCGAAAAAGTTAACTCACCACGATATTAGCCTAAAATGTCAATGAGATTCAATTTACAATCCAGATTCTGTAGCATTGCAAAGGCTATAGAAAGCCAATAGAATCATTCATCCTTTTTTAT
>NW_017007795.1:0-203 GCF_001483705.2 Eufriesea mexicana | reverse complement strand
AATATAATTGAGTTTTTCAGCCTGATTCTGAAGCATTGCAATGGCTACAGCTTGCCAATAGTAGCTTTCCTCCTTTTTTATGCAAGAAAGGTGGCTCACCACGATATCAGTCGAAAATGTGAATAAAATTGAATTTTCCTGCCGTATTCTATAGCACAGCGACGACTGCAGCATGCCAATTGAATCCATCCCCCTGATTTATG
>NW_017007794.1:0-203 GCF_001483705.2 Eufriesea mexicana | reverse complement strand
TGGATGTATTCATGGATGTATGTATGTATAAATGGATGTATGGATTGGTGGATGGATGTATGGATCGGTGGCTGCATGGTTGTACGAACTTATGGATGTATGGATGTGTGGATGTATGGATGTGTGGATGTTTAGATGTGTGGATGGATGTATGTATGGATGGATGTATGTATGGATGTATGTATAGATGTATGTATGGATGT
>NW_017007793.1:0-203 GCF_001483705.2 Eufriesea mexicana | reverse complement strand
TGCGGTGTATTGCTGCGCTCTACTCAGCTATAGTATATTCTGCTTGGCTCTAGGGCAGGCAATAGTGTCCTTGGCACGTAAGTGTTAGTTCGGTTACGTTCGATTATGTTACGTGTGGTTAGATTAGTATGAGGTATCTCTGACTTTTGCGCTATACGCTGCTAGTCCATGTACCACTGCATAGTCAAACATAAGCTAACTCA
>NW_017007792.1:0-203 GCF_001483705.2 Eufriesea mexicana | reverse complement strand
ATTAAGACTTGAAATTACCTTCACATTAAGAATCTCGAGTAAACGTTGTATTACTAGAAACTTATCTAAGATCTTATCTACTAACTGTCGACAATTCACAACAAATAGAAAATTTGAACTTGTGACAACTTAGCTTAACGCTTTACGAATGAGCCACGGAAAACGTTGGTTAGGCATTTATGATCCCATTGCTTAGTCACCAC
>NW_017007791.1:0-203 GCF_001483705.2 Eufriesea mexicana | reverse complement strand
GGAATGGCAGTGAATAGCGGAAAGATCAAAGCTATCCGAACCTAACCCGTGCTAACATAACCTGACCGAACGTAACATAACTCAGCCTAACGTGCCGCGGGCACTATTTCTGGCCTCCGCAGAGCAATGCAGTGCATATCAGAGCACAGCAGAGAGCAGTAATCCACGGAAGAACCGTGCATTGCACGAAAGTCACTGCCATA
>NW_017007790.1:0-203 GCF_001483705.2 Eufriesea mexicana | reverse complement strand
AGGATGAATGGCACTATTGGCTTGCTGTAGCCTTCGCAATGCTATAGGATCGGGAAGGAAAATACAATTTTATTAACATTTTCGACTAATTACGTGGTGAGCTAACTTCCTTGCATAGGTAAGGAGGAAAGATGCTATTAGCGTGCTATAGGCTTTGCAATGCTATAGAATCTGGCTGGAAAGTTCAATACTATTGACAGTTT
>NW_017007789.1:0-203 GCF_001483705.2 Eufriesea mexicana | reverse complement strand
TTAACCTCACAAAACGTAACGCATCCTACCTAACCAAACTTTACCTATACGAACCTAACCTAATGAAACGTTACCTAACCAAACCTAACCTAACCTAAATTAACGTAACCCAACCTAACATAACCAAGCCAAGCCTAACATAACCCAACCCAACCCATCCCAGCCGAACCCAACCTAACCCAACATAACCTAACCTAACCAAG
>NW_017007788.1:0-203 GCF_001483705.2 Eufriesea mexicana | reverse complement strand
AACGTGAGCTAACCGCCATTGCTGGTCTCACCAGGGACAAGCGGCTGCTAGTAGAGCAGAGCAAAGCGCAGGTGCATGTGTAGTGTATGGCACAAAAGTCAAAGCTATCCAATCCTAATCAGGCCAAACGTAACGTGACCTAACGTAACCTAGCTAAACCTTACGTGCCGAGACCGCAAATGCTGCCCTCCTCAGAGACGAGC
>NW_017007787.1:0-203 GCF_001483705.2 Eufriesea mexicana | reverse complement strand
GGCATTGCAGTGCTACAGAATGATGCTGGAAAATTCAATTTTACTGACATTTTCTACTAATATGGTTGTGAGCTAACTTCCTTGCATAGGTAAAGAGGAAAGATCTTTTTGGCGTGGTATGGCCATCGCAATGCAATAGTATCTGGCTGGCAAATTCAATTTTATTTACATTTTCGACTAATATCGTGGTGAGCTAGCTTCCT
>NW_017007786.1:0-203 GCF_001483705.2 Eufriesea mexicana | reverse complement strand
TTCTTGCATTGTTAAGGAAGAAATATCCTATTGGCGTGCTATAGCCATTGCAATGCCATAGAAACTGGATGGAAAATTCAATTTCATTGACATTTTCGACTAATATCGTGGTGTGCTAACATTCTTTCATAATTAAGGACGAAATATCCTATTGGCGTGCTATAGCCATTGCATTGCTATAGAATCTGGCTGGAAAATTCAAC
>NW_017007785.1:0-203 GCF_001483705.2 Eufriesea mexicana | reverse complement strand
ATGTATGGATGTATGCATGTATGGATGTAAGTATGTATGGATGTATGGATTTAAGAATTTATGTATGTATGCATGTATGGATGTATGGATGTATGGATATATGGACCTATGAATGCACGATTTTATGGATGTACGGGTGAATGGATGTATGGATGGATGTATGGATGTATTGATGTATGTACGTATGCATGTATGTATGGATG
>NW_017007784.1:0-203 GCF_001483705.2 Eufriesea mexicana | reverse complement strand
TCCTCCTTATTTATGCATGGATGTCAGCTCACCACGATATTAGTCGAAAATGTCAATAAAATAACATTTCCCATTCAGATTCTATAGCATTGCAATGGCTATAGCTCGCCAATAATACCTTCGCTCCTTATTTATACAATACAGTTAGCTCACCGCGATATTAGCCGAAAATGTCAATAACATTGAATATTCCGGCCATATTC
>NW_017007783.1:0-203 GCF_001483705.2 Eufriesea mexicana | reverse complement strand
ATACTAACATACAACCATACATACATCCATACATACATCCATACATACATCCGTCCATCCATAAATCCGTCCACTCATACATCCATCTATCCATACATCCATACATCTCTACATCCGTACATCCATACATTCGTACATAAATACATTCGTAAATCCATACATACATACATCCATACATCCGTACATCCATACATCCATCCATC
>NW_017007782.1:0-203 GCF_001483705.2 Eufriesea mexicana | reverse complement strand
ACTATCTTGCATAAATATGGAAGAAATATTCTATTGACGCTATATATCCACTGCAATGCTACATAATCTGGTTGGAAAACCGGATTTTATGGACATTTTCGACTGATATCGTAATGAGCTACCTTTCCCGGGTAAATAATGAAGAAAGATACTATTGGCGTAACATAGCCATTGCACTGCTATAGAATCTGGTTGGTAAATTC
>NW_017007781.1:0-203 GCF_001483705.2 Eufriesea mexicana | reverse complement strand
CTAGTGTCATGGTGAGCTATCTTCCTTGCATAAACAAGGAGGAAAGATTATATTGGCACGCTACATCCATTGCAATGCTGCAGAATCTGGTTGGAAAGCTCAATTTTATTGTCATTTTCGACTAATATCGTTGTGAGCTAGCTTCCTTGCGAAAGTATGGAGGAAAGATACTTTTGGCGTGCTATATCCATTGAAATGATATG
>NW_017007780.1:0-203 GCF_001483705.2 Eufriesea mexicana | reverse complement strand
ATTATAGTCGTTTTCGACTAAGATCGTGGTGGGCTAACTTTCGTGCATAAATAAGGAGGAAAGTTACCAGTGGCGTGCTTTAGCCATTGCAATGCTATAGTATCTGACTGGAAAATTCATTTTTACTGACATTTTCGACCAATATCGTGGAGAAATAGCTGTATTGCATAAATAAGGGTGAAATATCCTATTGGCGCGCTATG
>NW_017007779.1:0-203 GCF_001483705.2 Eufriesea mexicana | reverse complement strand
TCGCTGGCCTCCCCAAAGCAATGCAGAATATACTAGAGCACGGTAGGGCGCAGAAATCCTCCGGTTATCAGCGCATTGCACAAAAGTCAAAGCAAACCTAACCAAACTGAACCTACCCTAACCTAACCAAACGTAACCTAACTCAAACACACGTGGCACGAACGCTATTGCTGGCCTTACCAGAGACAAGCGAATGCCATCAG